>NC_088878.1:24066281-24253853 GCF_032884065.1 Artemia franciscana
TTGTCCCTAAGCATATTGCGGTCTCTACAAAATTACCGATGATTTGTTATTTACCTCTGAGGAAAAGGTAAGAGTGCCAGAAGCCTCAACAGTATGTTTCACTGTGATTATCGTCTCCATCTCCTGTTAGCCCCCTTTGTCTGTTTTCTTTTCTCCTCTGCTTCTTCTTGCAAGTGTGAATTTTTGTTATTGTTTTGGTTTATGTCTTGTGCCAAAAGAGACGAATCAAATTTTACCCTGTATGAGGATATGTATAAGCCGTTTCATGTTAATTCAATAAAATTCCGTTTGTGGTCCGAATTTCACGGAGATCCTTCTTATCAATATTGAAGAGGAAATTCACTTCCTAACTATATGAGTATATTTTAACTAAGCATAGGGTATAGACCTTTATTGGGGCGAAAGCTTCTCTTACTGTGGACATCTCAACCAGATGTGCCAGTTCACAGAAATGTGGGAGAAGAAGAACTTTTTTTCGTAAACATCAGGGAAAGAGTGTTTGACAAAATTTAGAGGGGTATTCGATTTTAAAATAAAATAACCCTAAAAGGTATTGTTTTTAACTCTAAGAGGACGTAGGCTTGAAATCATATATTAGGTTCATATGCTTACCTGCACAGAGGTGACGGGCATGTGGGTACCCTCAAGAAGAAGATTAGTCCAAAGACTGCACTGAAAAAATATAAAAATACGACCTAGGATACATTTCAGTCATTCTAGGTCCCCTTGGAGAATTTTTCTGAAATTATCTTAGAGCAGTATTATTAAAGAGCAGTCTATTTTGTTGTAAAAATATAATATACTTAAACGAGTCTTTCGTTCCAAATTCTGCCTTAACAAAATGTGTGCCCTAACTTTAACTATGCGCCCATATAGTCATCAACATGGAGGCGTCTGCTGGCTTCCTATTTATTTTTATACTGGCCATAATTTCTCACGTTGTTGACCTACCTCCTCTCACAAAAAAGTAAGTCGAGTGTACTTTTGATCAATATTTTTCTTGAAGAATATTGGTCATTTTACTATTGGTTTACCAAAGAAAAAAGTCATATTTGTAAAAAAAAAAAAAAAAAAAAAAAAAAAAAAAAAAAAAAATCTGAGCTGAGTAATTTCCAGTATGAAATAAAGGTACATTCATTATCAACGTTGTCCCTGTATTTCACGGTCAAAACCAACGATGCATTTAAGTAAATTTGAATTATAATAATACTGCTTTGTTCAGTGAATAACGCGTCTGTTGTCGCTTCGTTCTCCATGTAGTATTTATTTAGCATGTGTATTTGTGATGGTTGATCTATAATTACCATGAACTAAAAGAAGAGCCATACAGACGCAAGTACATGTACTAATTTTAATAATTCATTGTGCCAAGTTCGGCCCATGAGCCAGGGTTAGACTACCCTTGGTTCAGCATGCAAACGATCATGAACCGACTAAAAGGAAAATTAAGCTTGCTTCTGCTGTTATCAACTGATCTGTTATGTGCTTCTGTTATCAACTAAACAAATTGGGGTATTAACATTTGTTTCTGGATTATATTGTATACACGAGGGGTTGTTAACTCGAAAATCGTATGCGCAAAATTGTGCATACCAGTCACGATGGAACTCTGGTGCAAAATGTATGGTGCGTGCCCCGAAGAGGCAGGGTGAAAATTGGCCTTGCGTTCAAAACATGTTTTGTTTTGTGATGCCCTTCGGGTGGTGGAAAGTAGTAAATCCTTGGTTGTACCGCTCTAGAGAACCTTGTTTATTCCGTGGAATTACTTACTATTAAGATCAGAAAAGTAATTTTTATTGCAGCTTGTCTTAAAGTCATGACGATAAAAATTTGAAATTGGTGTCATTGCCATTAATTTAAAATAACTTCCACTAGAGACCTGACTCCGTTCTCCAAGTTTGGTTCATTCGTTGTCCGTTCTCCTTTCGTTCTCCAAGTTTGGCTCATTCTGGATGAAATTACATAAAAAAATTAGTTTTTTTTATTAAAAAACTTTTAATTGTTTTAAAAAGCAGAATTGTGGCAAAGAGTCAAACTTTAGCGTAAAGAGCGAGGGATTGCGGAGGGGACAACCCATTTCATATACGGAGTATGTTCTTTTTAAGTTTTAATGTCGCTCCTTACTTTCAGTTAAAAAAACTAGTTTTTTTATGTAATTTCTGAACGTTTTTGAATTAATGCATGTTTGATTTTGGCTCACCACACATAAATTATTAAAATGAAATTTGCATGTTAATTCCTTTTTTGGCTAAATGGCTTTCTCTTAGTTTTGATCAGACGATTTTGAGAAATAAGGGATGGGGAAGGAGGCCTAGTTGCCATGCAATTTTTCGGTTACATAAAAAGGCAACTATAAATTTTAATTTTAACGGAATTTTTTATTAGTAAAAAATATACGTAACTTTATACGTAAGAATTAACTTACGTAACAAACTTTTATATTCTTTAATTTTTATTATGTATATGAGGGGGTTTGTACCCTCGTTCTTTACACTAAATCGTAAGTTTTGTCCCAATTCTTTAAGAATGACCCCTGAATCAGAAAGGCCGTAGAATAAATAGTTGAAATTACTAAAAATATTATAGCATAGAGAGCGAGGTATTTATCTCCTCCTAAATACCTCGCTCTTTATGCTAAAGTATTTTTAGAACCTCTCATATGCGTAATAATCTCTGTTCGTTTTAAGTTTCAATGCTACTCTTTACTTTCAATTGAAAAAACTTTTCCATGTTTATTTTTTCATTTTTTTTATAGTAATATTAGAAAATCCTGCGCCCTTTTCATTGAATTTCTGTTCCCTCGTGACATATTTCTCCAAGGAAAGATCCTCCCACATAGCCCCCTCCCCTCAACCCCACCCCCAAAACCAAAAAAATCCCTTGAAAACGACTGTAGGCTACACTTCCCAATAACCATTATTATATGGTAACACTGGTCGAAGTTTGTAACTTGCAGTCCCTCCCCCAGGGACTGTGGGGGAGTAAGTCATTCCCAAAGACATAGTTAATATGGTTTTTGACTATGCGGAACAAAATGACTATCTCAAAATTTTGATCTGTTGACTTTGGAGAAAAAATGAGCGTGGGAGTCCAATTTTTTTGGTCACTTAAAAAAGGCACTAGAACTTTTCATTTCCGTTAGAATGAGACCTCTTGCAACATTCTAGGACCACTTGGTCGATACGATGACCCCTGGGGAAAAGAAAGAAAAAAAAAACAAATAAACACACACACCCGTGATTTGTCTTCCGGCAAAAAATACGAAATTCCACATTTTTGTAGATAGGAGCTTGAAAATTTTGCTATAGGGTTCTCAATACGCCGAATGCGATGGTGTTTTCCCCTATTTTCTAAAATAAGGCAAATTTGTTCAGGCTCGTAACTTTTGATAACACAGACTAAATTTGATGAAACTTATATATTTAAAATCAGCATAAAAATCTGATTCTTTTGATGTATATTTTAGCATCGAAATTCCGTTTTTTAGAGTTTCGTTTACTATTCAGCCGGGTCGCTCCTTACTACAGTTCGTTACCACGAACTGTTTGATAACCGAGTTCTGATATGATTTGTCGTGAATACGCATGGAAAGCAAAGCCGATTTGGCTACCCAGCTCGCAAAGATTACCTTTATTTTTCTTGATTATGTATCAATCGAGATTCTCTTGATTATGTAAAGTGACCTCTCAAATATAATTTAGTATTCAGTGGCCGAGATGCGGGTTTACCACTTATTTGTATTAATCCATACAATTAGGGATTTTATCTATGAACGTGCAAAAGCAAGAGTTAAGATCTTATTCTAACTAATTAGCGGTGTGAAATAGGCTATTTTACTATTAAGCTATTTTGTTTCGTAATAGGAGTGCTATCAAGCCTGAAAAAAAGTGTTAAATCACCTGATAGCAAGACCATTGCTGTATCCGTTGTTTCATTTGGGGCGGGGGAGGGTTCTCTATGAAAGTGATCTTAGCTAGCCAATATATAGCCAAAAAAAGAACATTTTAAAGTTGGTTTAAACCCGAGCCCCTCCCCCCAGTTACAACTTTATTTGGAAGTTTGAGCGTTTCTGTTTGTAACAGTTGCGCACATGCATGCAAGTTTGGGTGCTTGTGTCTTATAGCCACCGCACTCAATTTCTGTTGAAAATTGAAGTTTGGTTGAAATTAAACTGCCAGGTTAGGTGAGGAAACTGCAATATTAGCTTTGGCTCGATGGGAAACTACATTTTAGCTATATTTTAATCAAATATTTAGTTGGCTTTTTGATTAGGTTAGGTTATATATTTAATATAATGCGGACTGGGCGGGCCCCTTTCCATAATTCTTTGTTGTAGTTTTCATAATTTTGTTGGTAAAGTATTATATTTTCATCATATTTTGTTTTATTTCATTAGAATTATTCGAACTTCACTTTTCGACAGAACTTGAGAAGGGTGGGTATAAGACCCAAGTACCCAAATTTCCGTCTTATGGTTGTTGGAGGTTATATATCAAGAGAAAAGTTGGTTAACAATGTAGGTTATTTTAATTCAAACAGACATTGCTATTTACTAGAAGATAATCCACGGTTAACAGATAATCTATAGAATAATTCTTTTTGTCCTCTTATCGGTATATGGTCATTCCCAGAGTGATTCCTGGTTTTAACCCCCTTCCCCTTCGAAAATAAAATGAGCAAATAAAAATAAAGGCTTCCTGACTATATAATGGCTAAAAAGACTGTTATTGAACTTATCCTTTCAAAAATCAAATACTTTGTGACTAAAATGGTTTGTACTCATTTTAGGAAAATTAACAAAATATAATTTATTTTCAAAATTTAGTGAGTCAGCTTACATCAGCTTTTAAAAACCCTCAGTTGTGTGTTTTACTTTTTGTACAAAAATTAAACAGATGAATTATTTGGCTCCTCTGTACCTACTAACAGAAATTATCTATTTTAGGGACGATGTAATCGAGAAAAGCCTCCGTGCAAATATTTTCATCCTCCTCAACACTTGAAGGATCAGTTATTGATAAACGGAAGAAATCACCTCGCTCTGAAAAACGCCCTTATGCAACAAATGGGTATGACACCTGGTCAGCCTATGCTTCCTGGACAGCTACAAGCTTTGGTAAGTCAATCAATAGGGAAGAATTTAAATAACCGAAGGGATTTTGTCACCTGAATTAATTTTGTGGGGGGACGAAGTAAAGAAGCAAATTAAGGAATAGATGAAAAATCTGCAAGTGAAAGGTAGGGATAGAGATAGACAGGAGTAAATGATATTGGGAAGTCCAGCAACGAAAAAGTAAATTTAGATAGGAAAGTTAATAGGTGGGCATTTTTTTTTTTTTAAATCTTATTAAAAGAAAGTAATATTGGGAAGTATATAATTACAGAGAAATAACGCACTTAGTGGTGTGTTTCAGAGCCCCAGAAGCTGACCTAGAAGGGGCACGAAAACGACATGGATTGAGTATCGTGAAAGCCGAATATGCTGGTTTCATACTTCTCTTTCTAATTATCCCGTATCATTGTAAATATTCAATTAGGTGTTGAAGCCGAGGGAGAAAGAAAGTTGATTTAATTTTAATTTGAAAGCTTTCGCGTATTTCATATTACAGCAGAAGTTCTCAGCTTTTTATGACTTTTATCCTGATTCTGACTACTTAGGTGACATCTGTTTCCAAAGCAAATCTCTTAAGGGTTTTACAATTTTTGCAAGGGGGGAGGGGATAAGCTACTTGGGTGGTTATTACAAGAGAACCCCCTTTTTAAGAGGGTATATACGATAAGAAATGTAGCAAGGTCGTTTTACAATTGTTTGCTCAAAGATCCATTCGGAACCTGAGAACTCTTTTGAGTACTTCTGCGCTAGAACAAGGGAAACGAGTCAGGTACGTACGCACGGGGAGGTCTCCCCTCTCCCTAGAAAACTACGTGTAAATGCTTGTACAAATAAGTTCAGAAATCGGCATAACTTGCATCTCTTTCCCGATTCATTTATAAATTGTACATAAACTTTCCATTTGATTGAAAATATTCTTCTAATTTCGATTTCTCGGTTTCTTTTCTTCATTTCCTTGCATGAAATTATATTATCATGATTACAGATAACCGTAGTAGGCCATATGCTTGAGTCCCTGAGTGCAATGACTAGTTTTTTTTTCTAATTTCTTTTCATTTTCTTCGTGCAATGGTGGTTGTATGCGTTATTATGAATTCCAGGAATGTAATAGCATCTGTCAAATTATAGGAATGGCTCACGTGGGATTGGGTGTGAATTTGTCTTAAGATATCAGACCCGAACTGCCAAGTGCCAGGAATGTGTCACCATGAAAGATTACAGAAACTCCTAACAAAAACAATTTATGGCTGGCTTGGAGAAAGACCCAAACCGGTATGGATGAGATAATACTTGATGGATTCTGTCGGCCTGCTTTTCGCGACGTTTTAACATTGATTTGGCTTTACTGAGGACGGTTTTCTGAAGTTAGTAGTTTGGTTTCATGAATAAACAATACGTATTTTGTTAATACGTATTCATCATAACGTATTTTGGACACCTGAAAACAAGGATCGATGCGAATGAACCAGGAAAAGCTCCCTTTTTTGCTTGTTTAACCCCTCTCTTTGGAAGAGTTGTCTGATACATGTGTATACCACCCATGCGCGTAAGACTGGGTGCCTCGAATCCCCCTGAAATCCTATTTTTTTTTGAATTTCTGGGCACTTAATTCAAATTATCAAATAATTTACTATTGTTTGACCCCAAAAAATTCTGGATCTGTGTCTGATACTAACCCCTTAATAAGGTCGGCTATATGTACACTTACGTTATTTTGAATTGCTTGTTCTGTGTTTTTTCACCCTATGATTTTCATTGCTTTGTTGGTTCTCGTGATTTTTCATTTTCCACCAACTGTGGTAGGGATTTAGTCACCATTTCCTCTACTAAAGCTTTTATGAGTAAACCTATTTCTTATTGCAAGGTTCAAAACCTCCTCCTATGTTTCCTCCTCTTCCACAAATTGATTTGATCCTGTATTCTGAAACTTGGACTAACTGTTACTCCCGGATTGGTTTGGTCGAGATCCAACAACCATTTTTAGTAGATTACTATCAACCTCCCACAAAGGTGTAATTGATCCCGGGCCTCTGAAAATATAAACTAAGACATTAAGTTTTACATCTAATCAACTTTTTGTTGATAATTTTGTCCAAGTTCGTCTCGAAAAGGGTACTCGAAAACGTCGTTCAACTGACTCTGCCACTAGGAACGGTACAAATCATGAAAATTTTGAGTTTTCCTCTGCTCATCTTGATGGAAAACCTATCTGAAAATTATTACAATATTTTTGTATTTTTTGTTACAGGCCCCCTAACTTGAAGTTGATGTCATAACTTTCATAACTCATGTTTTTAAGCATGAAAGTTCGCATTTTTTAAAGTTAACAATCAGTTTATTCCTGTAATGTCAGGGCTTTGTCCAAATATTTACTTTAGATACCGGATTAAGAATATAAAACGAGAAACTTACTTCCGCGCTCTGTCAACAAATAAATTTTGAAGCTCAAATTTTATGAATCGTTTAAAATGGAAGGAAGGCTAAATTGTATTTAAAATCGGTATACCGAACTAGGTTCGAAAACCTTGACAATGACTACATATTCGGTTTTGAGGTTGATCTTATAATTTCGATTTATTATTATCGTTTGGTTTTGGTAATTTCGTCTTAAATAATTTCAGCTAAATTATTTGACTGTTATCTTTTCTGTGGTCGGATGTTCTTTTATCAATTGCTATTGCCATATCTTCCTCTTGTGGGAACTGTGGCTTTCCTCTTTTTTTCCTTTGTCTATTCAAATCGGAGAAGAGAGAAAAGATAATTTTCTGGACTATTTCATTTGAAGAGACGGCTGTTATCAAAACATTCCAGAAACGCGCTTTTGGAAAAATTCTCTATTTAAAGATGCCAACAAGTTAAAGCTTGAGCGCAGTGTTGCCAACGCTTCGGAAGAAAAAGTACCGCAAAACGCTCTAAAATTGTACCACTGATCAAAAAATTGTACCATATCTATTTTTTTTTTCATGTTGTGCTACGGGCAAGACAAAATTTTTTTTTTCGCTTCGCACAACACGTGGACGGTCGGAAAATTACATTACAATAATGAGAACAAAGTATCAGATATCTTCTTTCAAAGATATTTGGGAGACCTCCTTTTCCCTGCAGAGACCATTTTGGTGTCACTCCTCCAAATATCTGCTCACCTATATATAAAAGCTACAATTCCCTCCGCTCGCTGCGTCCTGATGCCCAGTCAAATCTTATTGTATCACATTCTGTAAAATGTACCAGGAAATTTGTGATTGTACCAGAATGTTCTTTTTGCGATGAAATGTACCAAAATGGTACAATTGTACCGCTGTTGGCAACCCTGCTTGAGTGGCAACTGGCTAACGGAGTAGATCACTTTGACGATGTAGCAATTGCCATAAGGCATCAAAATTATGAATGAAAACAGCTACAGGTATTGTCGCATTAAGGGGATATTTCTACGGTAAGGGGACAGACTGCCACCCCCTTCTACAGTGCAATTTAACAAGTTCTTTCCTGAAAACGCTTTAGAATGGTTTGGAAGAAATCCAGTCAGTTTGTAATTCCGAGTATTTTATTTACTGATTGTCTCAAAATATTTGAAGGAGCAATTTAATTGTTTATCAACCTCATCATTTCTTTAGCAGCAAATACAAATGAACCTTTATATAAAGTGTATTTAAAAATAGAAATAAATATAGAAAAAATGTCCTTCCATTTCATTGAAATAAACTACATTTTTTTTTTGGGGGGGGGGGAATTTGACTGATATTTGTCTTTAATGTCATATCAAGGAGTATTCTAAATTTGAGGGGTTTTAACACCCATCCCCTCGTCCCTCTCTCTGCGGCTAATCTTTAGCTTTTCTTACAACAGTTTTGCTTTTCCAGGGATGACTCTCACGAAAAGATGGCCTCCCTACTAATAGCCATCCTGCTATGAAACTGGAAGGCTATATAAATAAGTTTTTGATAGTTTTAAATGGATTAAATATCTCATGATTATTGCCTAATTGTAATTTGGCTTCATACCCGAGGAAAGACACGTGTGCACGTAATTTTCAATGAATTAAAAAAGACCTTACGTGATAATACTACTGCTACTACTGTTAACAACTCACGGCAACACTAAGCCATATATTACAGCTGCTAACGCTCTTCTCTCACCACAAACTGTTCAAAGATTCGCTCTTTACTTTTCCTATAATATGCCGATATAATTCAAAGCCTTTTTTATGATATTTTCCCATGTCATTTGGGGTCACCTTACTTTTTGTTTGGCCCAGGATGGATGGCAAAAAAGCACGATTTTGGCTGTCTAGTATCTTTCTTCCGCGAAATGTAACCTTGTGATCCTAGTCTAACTTTAATCATAGCCAAGGCCGATTCCAAGGGGGGTTAGGGGTTTGATCATCCCCTGAAATGTTTTTCCGACAAGTAAAAACGTAACAAAAAGCACTTAAACGAATTGTTTATGCGTTTTTAAAGCTTTTTTTGGATCACCCCCACCCCCTGAACAAAAATCTTGGATATGACCTTGATCAACGCCTAAGGAAGTGAGATGGAACCAGGTTTTCTTACAGTTTGTTGTTTAATATACGATCAGCCAGACAATTTCTCTTTAAAACTGTATACCAAAAGATCTCCTTTCTCTAAAACCTGAATAATTCTGCAAAGTTTTCTTTTATAACCGTCAATTGTTTCTCTCGTTGTCACTCTCAAACCAATCTACTTTTCTTGTCAGTTTGTTTTCATTTTATTAATTTATCTTGGTAGTAATCACTCTCGAATCAATATTGTTTTTTGATCACATAATTTTCTAACCGAATTTAAAGTAATTTTTAAATATACCGTTGGTGCTTATAAAGGTAATTAAGCCAAAAAACAAATGTCTAGGCTTTGAGGCCGTATCCGGGGGTTAGGGGTTTGAACCCTCCTCCCCCCGAAATCTTTGTCCGACTCGTAAAAGCGTAAGAATAATGATTCCTAACAAATTTTTGATTTGTTTTTGAAGTTCTTTGTACCTCCCCCCCGAAAAACCCTGGTACTTATGGATTATTCGGTACACATTCGAGAATGTAGATCTATAGATAAGACAATAACCGGATTTTGGCCGGCAGTATCCCAAGAAAATTAGTTTATGCTCAGTTGAAATACTACTTTTAGGTGTATTTTTATTAAATATTCAATATGTAGAAATGGTATTTTGATATGGTTAGGTTAGATATTTAATATAATGCGTTCTTTGCCCCCCCCCCATAATTCTTTGTTGTAGTTTTCATAATTTTGTTACTAAATTATTGTATTTCCATCATATTTCAGTATATTTCATTATGATTAACCAAACTTCAATTCTCGAGTGTTTACAGAATAATGCAGAAGTACCAAAATCCTTTTGTACCCCCCCCCCTGAAAAGAAAATCTTGGATTCGATTCTGCTTGGGCTCCAAGGGATTGTTGTCTATCCTGTTTTAAGGTTTGGTGCTTGTGTATGTAAAGTCATGCAATGAACGCTTTTGTGGTTGATAGATACTTGTTAATTTTCAGCACAATATAATTAAAAATCCAGACATTCTTTCAGTTTCAGACTAGACTCTTCGATGAAAACGTCAAGATATGTTCTAGTTCGCTGCTTTAAGGCAATGTGATGCCGAAAGCCTCTTTTAAACGTCAAAGGACTAGGTGGAATTGAATCCTTGCCAGAATCGTCTTTTTATTAATCTTTTGCAAATGCGCCAATTTATTTTCAGTTTTCCTCTCGTCGGTACTTCATTACCTTACGCAATCGAAACTGGATAGCTTGAATCTCAATAGTAATTATTATGCAAACTTAATAAGGTCTGCAAACTTAATAAATTCAGGCAATGTGATGCTGAAAGCCTCTTTTAAACGTCAAAGGACTAGGTGGAATTGAATCCTTGCCAGAATCTTCTTTTTATTAATCTTTTGCAAATGCGCTAATTTATTTTCAGTTTTCCTCTTGTCGGTACTTCATTATCTTACGCAGTCGAAACTGGATAGCTTGAATCTCAATAGTAATTATTATGCAAACTTAATAAGGTCTGCAAACTTAATAAATTCAGGCAATGTGATGCTGAAAGCCTCTTTTAAACATCAAAGGACTAGGTGGAATTGAATCCTTGCCAGAATCTTCTTTTTATTAATCTTTTGCAAATGCGCTAATTTATTTTCAGTTTTCCTCTTGTCGGTACTTCATTATCTTACGCAGTCGAAACTGGATAGCTTGAATCTCAAGGGTATTTATTATGCAAACTTTAACTTCGCAAGTCATTCCAGACAACGAAATTTGATGTCTCCCTATCCCTGTATCATGGTCATTTTCAAAGGATGTGTTCCAGGAGCCAATTATCATTAATGATGAATTATTATTTTCATTATTAGGTTTAATATCACACAAATTTTGCCCAGATATTTAGGGGGATAAATTTTTGTATTCAAAGCCAGATAACATAAATCACAAAATCTGAAAATAAAGTTAAATTTTAAAACGATCTCTGAGTCTGAGGGGGCTCTCGTCTTAGCTCCCTGCTCGTAACGTTCAGGTGGATATTTGTAGTTAATTAGAAATTTTCTGCAATACCTCAAATTCGTGATTGTTAACTACAAAATCTTGTTTAAAAAAAAAATATCACTATTTCCCAACGAAAATGGGTTTCCTTAACGAAATTTTTAGTAAAGTACAAGCAACGACATAAATATTACAAGTGGAAATTTTTGGGATGACATCCCCATTCTGTTCAGGTTAAATTTTACTCGTTTTAAAATTGAATATAGCTCTTTGCTTCTGTTTGAAGAAACTTATTGACCGTTTTCGAAGTCAATTTAATTAATTCCTCTCTAAAATAGGTAGGCTACTTGTTAATTATTCAGAGCACACTCAAGAATTTTGATCTGGATGTAAGATCTGAGAAAACTGATTTCACAGCCACAATGACAATGGACGGGTGACAGAGTGCATTGGACTTATCCAATTTCGGTTATATATATTTGCATATTAGGGGGTGGGGGTAAAGTATAGCGGGCTTGGCTACACATTTACGAAGAGAATAGACCCACCCCCTCTTTTAATCGAATCCTTTGTCTATCTACACGCGTAAAATAATATATCGGTTTTTTCTCCTTAAATACAATTTCTACCCAAAATAAATATATTTATTTAAAAAACCTAATGTTTGACTCCAACCCATGACCTCGAGATCCGATTGCGAAGGCTTTATCATCTTTCTGAGCTCGTCACACTTGGTATTTGATTCGACACCTCTGCTGAGTTAAAACACATAATTAAACGGGTTCCCATGAACAAGTTATCAGTGACGTTATTGATACTGTCAATTGTAGTTGAGTAGCCACAGAGCCTGTCAGACTGCAGACAAAAAAAAACGTTAGCGTATACTATGTGAAGACCAAAAAAAAACTCTTAAACGCCAGCTTTTCGATTGTTCTAAGGAGATTTTCCTAAGCCCTGTGTGTGCCATTTTTTATGGCAGGAATTTACACCTTGATTTGTGCTACTGGGCGTTAGGACTTCTAATGTCCGCTCGGAAAAAAAATCCCTCTTCGATATTCTAATGACTTGACACGAGAACCTCAGGGGAAAAAAGTAGGTGGACGCATCCTTAACCATTCTTCTTCTTAATTTTTTTTTTCTTCAGTTTCGTGTATAATGTCCTGAATCCCCTTCCTGTGGTTGTCAGACATGTTGCATTTCAGGGATTATGTTCACAAATTCTTATAACCGATCATGGGTAGATTTAAAATGAATGTATTTGAAATCAACATAAAAAGCAAATTCTTTGTTTATTGTTTATTCTTTATTTATTACTATCAAATTCTAGAGTTTTGGTGGCATGGTCCGTTCTTTGCTTCCTATTCATTTTACAATGAGCGGCTGTGTTGTATGTCTTCATTAAAACACGAATTATCCTAAAACTATGCTTTTGGACATACTCTGTTTTTAATTAGGACGGCAGTATACATCTGCATGCTACTTTCTTCCTCTCCTCTATGTGTATAAGGAAAATCAGTCTTGTATAATCTTGCGAAGATTGAATTGGTGTGTGATCAATTTGTCTTCATTCGTTTGGATTTTGTTTCAAAGTCAATGGAAATTGTGAAGACTTAATCGGTTTCCTGATTCGGGAGTGACGTGGGAATTTCTCAAGGATTTGAGCTTCTTTGGGCATTTTGCCAATAATTGATTCCCCCGATTGTCTTTACTATTTTCTCGAAATGACCTTAGGGGCTACATCGTATGTCAATCTTTGTGTTCTGAATAGAGATAATCGAGTAGATTATATCCTCTCTTTTTGGAGAAAAAGGGAAACCGAGGTTATCCTAGGAGAAAACTAAATTTATTTTAAGGTTTAAGCAGAAAGGAGATGGGTGTTTTTGGATAATAACATTTTTAGGATAAATGAAGAAAATATAGATGAATGTATTGTCGGGAGGGTTTCGTCTTATTTAGGGTTAATATAATCTTATTTCGAGTGCTTAAAATATTCTTGTATATACGTGATTTTTTCCAATTTTACTTTGTTCACACTATTGAATTGTTGTTTCGAACATTATTTTGCGAGTTGCCAAATCCCTGTGGTTTTTTTTGCAATATACATCTACCTATCTCTAGAAAAATTATGTATTGTCGGGCATCGAATAATTTCGTTTTATCTCCTTGCCTGACCTTCAGGGCTGGATTGAGTAGGTGCGGGGCCTGATTCGGATTTTTTGTGGGGTCCTCTTTATATTAAGTATTTAAATAAAAACATGCCTGTATAGTAGCTTACGTACGTAAAGTAGTTCACGTAAGTGGTGCATTTTTTTAAATATAGGGTTATCCCGATTAAACCAGTAAATTTGACCCGGGTATCAGATTTCTATATTGTAAAGAATATCTATATATATAAAAATAAGTTGTCTGTCTGTCTGTGGATGGATCAGGTGACGTCACCTGAAAAAACTGGATCAGGTGACGTCAAAACTGAAAAAACTAAAAAAAGGCAAAAACTACAAAAAAACTAAAAACTAATAAAAAAAATAAAAAAGCTAAAAAACTAAAAAAAAGGCAAAAACTACAAAAAAAACTAAAAACTAATAAAAAAGCTAAAAAACTAAAAAAACTAAAAAAAGGCAAAAACTACAAAAAAAACTAAAAACTAATAAAAAAAATAAAAAAGCTAAAAAACTAAAAAAACTAAAAAAAGGTAAAAAACTAAAAAAACTAAAAACTAAAAAAAAAAGGAAAAAACTGAAAAATAAGCTAAAATAAAGGTAAAAACCAATAAAAAACTAAAAAAAAAACTGAAAAAACTAAAAAAAAGGCAAAAACTACAAAAAAAAAACTAAAAACTAATAAAAAAAGTAAAAAAGCTAAAAAACTAAAAAAACTAAAAAAACTAAAAAAAAGGTAAAAAACTAAAAAAAATAAAAAATAAAAAAAAACTAAAAAAAAGGAAAAAACTGAAAAATAAGCTAAAATAAAGGTAAAAACCAATAAAAAACTAAAAAGAAAAAAAGGAAAAAACTAAAAAAAATTTTCATCTAAAAAACTAAAAAAAACTAAAAAAGGTAAAAACTAAAAGAACTAAAAAAGAAAAAAATAAATGACGACACTCAAAGAGAAAGCGACCAGGACAAAAGGAATGTTCGATTAGCAATCAACAAAGCACCGGGACACAGGGAGTATAAATGACGACCAGGACATAAGTAAAAAAAAAAAAACTATCTATATATATAAAAATAAGTTGTCTGTGGATCTGTGGATCGTGGATCAGGTGACGTCACCTGAAAAAACTGGATCAGGTGACGTCAAAACTGAAAAAACTAAAAAAAGGCAAAAACTACAAAAAAAACTAAAAACTAATAAAAAAAAATAAAAAAGCTAAAAAACTAAAAAAACTAAAAAAAGGCAAAAACTACAAAAAAAAACTAAAAACTAATAAAAAAGCTAAAAAACTAAAAAAACTAAAAAAAAGGCAAAAACTACAAAAAAAACTAAAAACTAATAAAAAAAAAAAAAACTAAAAAAACTAAAAAAACTAAAAAAAGGTAAAAAACTAAAAAAACTAAAAACTAAAAAAAAGGAAAAAACTGAAAAATAAGCTAAAATAAAGGTAAAAACCAATAAAAAACTAAAAAAAAAAAAAACTGAAAAAACTAAAAAAAGGCAAAAACTACAAAAAAACTAAAAACTAATAAAAAAAAGTAAAAAAGCTAAAAAACTAAAAAAACTAAAAAAACTAAAAAAAGGTAAAAAACTAAAAAAAAATAAAAAATAAAAAAAAACTAAAAAAAAAGGAAAAAACTGAAAAATAAGCTAACATAAAGGTGAAAACCAATAAAAAACTAAAAAGAAAAAAAGGAAAAAACTAAAAAAAATTTTCATCTAAAAAACTAAAAAAAAACTAAAAAAGGTAAAAACTAAAAGAACTAAAAAAGAAAAAAATAAATGACGACACTCAAAGAGAAAGCGACCAGGACAAAAGGAATGTTCGATTAGTAATCAACAAAGCACCGGGACACAGGGAGTATAAATGACGACCAGGACATAAGTAAAAAAAAAAAATTAACAAAACTAAAAAGAAGGTAAAAACTACAAAAAAACTAAAAAGAAAAAAAAACTAAAAACTAATAAAAAAACTAAAAAATCTAAAAATCTAAATAAACTAAAAAAGAAAAAAAAAGGAAAAAAATAAAGGAGAAAAACAAAACTAAAAAACGAATGTATATACAGACCGGTACACCGGGATACAAATGACGACCGGGACACAGGGAATATAAATGACGACCGGGACACAGGGACACAACTACAACGGGGACACCGGGGGAAACAGGGGGATATAAATGACGACCGGGACAAAAAAACTAAAAAGAAAAAAAAAACTAAAAACTAATAAAGAAACTAAAAAATCTAAAAATCTAAATAAGCTAAAAAAGAAAAAAAAGGAAAAAAATAAAGGAGAAAAACAAAACTAAAAAACGAATGTATATACAGACCGGGACACCGGGATACAAATGACGCCCGGGACACAGGGAATATAAATGACGACCGGGACACAGGGACACAACTACAACGGGGACACCGGGGGAAACAGGGGGATGTAAATGACGACCGGGACACCGGGACAGGGAATGGTCGATTAGCAATCACCATCAACAAAGCTCAAGGGCAATCATTAGAATCATGAGGTATAGATCTGAATACAGATTGTTTTCCCATGGACCATTATATGTTGCATGTTCAAGAGTCGGTAAACCTGACAATCTATTTATATGCAAAGACAATGGGACAGCAAAGAATGTTGTATATTCGCAAGTTTTACGTAGTTAAAACCATATATATATATATATATATATATATATATATATATATATATATATATATATATATATATATATATATATCTATATTCACAGGTGGGACATAGGGACACAACTACAATGGCGCGTAACTATTATGGCGCGTAACGACTTACGCGCGCGGGGGGGCTTGGGGGGGCGCGAAGCGCCCCCACCAACTAGGTGTTGGGGTGGCGCGAAGCGCCACCCCAACAGCTAGTATTATATAATAATGAACACATTTATAAATCTCATCTAGCAATGCAAACTTAAATCAACTTTGTTTTTAATTATTTAATGCTTATGTCAATTGTGTTGTGTTATTATATTGTGCTTTATATTATGTCTTATATAAAGACCTATAGGCTAAATCTCTATTTTTGTTGCAGCCTAAAATGCTAAAATGAGAATCAGGTTTCAGACAAGCATGAGAGGACACAATATTTCACTGTCATTCTTTCTAGAATATCCTATCAAGTTTCTGCTTTGAAATACATTTATCAATTTCAATCCCTTTATTGATAAGCATTATTTATGAAGTTTATGTTAAATAGAGAAGGGTTAATTTTTTATATTAGCACTTCCGATGTAGGCAGTTCATACTTTCCTCATTTCCTCTGTGAAAGGGATAAATTGTCCCCCTTTTCCATGTTTAGCTCGAGAAGACCGGAATTTCTCATACGCAGTGCAGTAAGTGAATTAAGTGGTCTTATTCGTGTAGGTGGACGAGGTTGGGGAATTCGGTTAAGTCATAAGTCCATGGACTTTTTCAAAAAGGGCCAAAGTCCACTTTTCATAATTTTACAATTATGAATTTCATTCCATTTCATTATATTCCATTTTGAATATACCAATCTATAGATCTCTTCGAGTTCTTTTGGACCATACGCTTAACTCGTTTTCGGAAAAATTGGAGTTAAGCCATTTTTGTAAAATGCCTCAGAAGTATTTCAGTAGTTTCATAATTTTTTAGTATAATCCTCTCCTTTCCCACTAAATTGTCTTTTCTTTAAAATCACCTTTTATTAAAAAAATATAATGTCTAAAAGAGGTACTTGCTACAAAATTTAGCCTATGTTCTAAGAACCCTGCTTCGCTGTTTTTTAATTCCTAGCAATCAGTTAGTTAAGTATTGTTGCAATTAAAGCGGGTAGGGAGGGGATTTTTCCTTCTGTAGTCCCTCTTTACGTGGGTTAGATGATCTTCCTTTCTTTTTTCGAGTTCATGTATATGTCTCAGAAATAAGAAAAAGTAGGTAAATTGACTAAATCCATAAGATTTCACAAGACCAGGGGTGGTAGGGATGTACAGTGAAGGAGCCCTGTCGCTCCTCCCTGAAATCCTAGAAATTCCCAAATTACTTGGCAGTTCTCATTCAAATTATAAAATAAACTTAATTTTATGAGTGGGACCCTGAAAAAGATCCTGCTTTCATGTCTGAGTGATGACCAAGGCTGTAGCCAGGGGGCTACTGGGTTTGACCCCCCCCCCCCTCCAAAAAAAAATTGTTCGACTTGAAAAAATAATAATAAAAGAATGCATAGCCTGTAAACAAGTTTGATGTGTTTTGTAAATTTTTTTTACAAAAAAACTTGTCGTTTTAGTTTTAAATGTATAATATTCTTCTTCTTCTCCGTGAGGTATGAGGATCATGAACATTAAGGGCAGGTTCTTTCACCTCTTTAACGTCCGTGTTTGCTTCTTCCTTTGTGAATTCAAATAGTTCCGTTGGACATACAGATATAAACCCGCCCTTAGATTGACAGAAGTATACTTTTGGACTTGATTTATTGTCAAATCCAATATGAAGATACAGACGCTTGAAAAATGATTAAGTGACGGAACTAAATGGTCCTTAGTTGAAATGTCCTCATTGACAAAATTAATTATTTTGATAATGATTTCTCTTAAAAGGTGCATGTCTTTGTAGATAAATATCCACTGAATCGTATTCTAAGTTTGAATGTGAATATAATGTCACTTCCATGCCTGTACCAGAACTGTCGAATTTAGAGAATTGTGGTTACAATAAAGGCAGATACTTAACCAACCCTTTGTTTTGTCTTCATCATATATTTTATTTGAGGGGCTTAGCAACCTCCCCCACCCTGTTTCAGGCTCATTCGATTTGAAATAGAAGTTCTAGCCCCCCCCCCTCAAACTCCCATTCTACCAACCTTCTTCCAAGAGTGAAAGTGATTAGAGGTATACCACTACCCCCTCCCGTGCCTATTTTGCCACCTGGTCAACTGCAACCCCATGATATAGTTTTCTGATAGTCCTCAGATTTGTTATGTTTTTTGTTGATTAACAAACCCTTTCTTCTCATAAAAAAAGAAATAAAATAGTCGAAAGATTCAGTAAATTATCCTCTTGGAATGACGGAACTCCCTCAGCTCCCAAGGCAAAGGTTGTAATCTGTGCAAATTGCAGGTTCGTTTATAGGGTTTATCGTGAAAAAGGATAGGGTTGGGGGGCATAGAGATATCCGAATTTATCGAAATTTCAGCGATCATTCTTATGGCAAAGAAGATCTCAGGTCGTAATGAAGGAGGGGAGAGAGTTAGGGGCTTGGAAGGGGACAGGAAACTGACCAGCGATCATGATCTTACAGTATTGTGATTATGAAAGAGAAACCTTATAAAATGTATTTTGTTTTCAGTAATGCACAAATAAAGCATTGATCTTCAAAAGGTTTTCGGGGGCGGTAGTCCTTTTCTTGTTAGAGGTAATTTTGATTCGTGTTAGGATTCATTTATTCATATATAGTAGTATCTGATTAATTTTATATTTGATGTAATTATCATTTAAGTTTCTTTTTTTTTTAAGTTTGAACTTTTTAGTGACTATTTCTGTTTTTCTTTCGTTATTCATGTGGTCCTTTATTTTTCATTAAAAAATATTTTTGGGGAAGCATTTTAAAAATTAATCACCAAAAGTCTTTTTCTAACAATGCTGGGGTTTTTGTTATTTTTACATTTTCTTTGTAAGTTACGTTTAAAAGTAAGTAATTATTAATTTCAAAGAAGTAATAGACCCCCCCTCCCTAAATTTTTAATTTGAAGATTTTTTCATTGGGAAACGGCTTTTTGCATTTTCAAAAAAAATGTCCTGCCCCTTAGATTTTGAGAAATAAATTTCCCCACCTCCCTCTCCCTAGTTCCTGTGGATTGACACATTTAATATTAGTGCAATCAGTGACAGACTTGGAATGATTGATTCCGGGCTGGGGGCAAGGCTTAACCCCTCATCCATGGTTGCTCCAGGTCCCCAAGAACAGCTCCCATTAAAATGTCAAGAATTCTCCGGAAAATATAGTATAAAGCTTAATCTCCGGGGCATTCTCATTAAATCCGGAGTTCCTTTTCATTGAACAGGTAAATCATCCGTCTTCAATCAAGACACATTATGGCTTCAAATTCAGGTTTTAGCAGATACGACTTTAAACTAATATTTAAGGATCTTTGTGGTGCGTATCTAGTTTGAATAAGAACAGATTGAAAACCCGATATTTAGAATATTCTCAGACATCACCAATCGGTTTTGGAGAGTGGTTAATTATCTATTGTGCCGCTAACTCAGCTCCTTAACAAACTACACATCATGTATTCTGGTTTTAGAGGTTCAACATCTCCTTTTTCTATTTGAATTGGATTATTATTATTATTGTTGTTAAAGGGATTAATAAAAAAAAGCTCTAATTTTGATTCCTACCCATATTTGTTCAATGTTTGTTGTGCCATTGACGATAGTTTCCTATTGTTCTTTTTAGGAAACCGAACCATGTTATTTTCAGGCATCACCTTACCTTGGTGTTCACCAGCTAAGTGGAGCTTATCCTTTTGTTAGCGCTAGTCCAGTTCTTCAAATGATGACGCAAGATGCTGCTTCTCTTGGCGTAGTGCCAACAACAGTGATGGCGGCGGCACCTGCCCAGAATGGAACCAAAGTAACTAGAGCAGACCGTATTGAGGTAATTTTATTTTCCTTCCTGCAAACAGTTGAATTTGGACCACCCATTGTCACAGCAAAGGTATATATAAAGTAGTGCACGTTTGATTCAGAAATGGAACACATCGTAGCGCGACAAACGGATGTGGTCAGTGGAGGAACTAGCATTGGAATTTTTTCAGTCATTCCTTCCTGCCGCATTCACGACCATCCATCGGTAAAAATTCTTCATTGCGCACGGGTGAAGGAGGAGCCAAAGAGAAATGCGCGACACTTTATGTGCCTGGAAACTTCAATGGAGAGACAGTACCGCGCGTTACTATGTGTATACCTTTGCTATGATCCATTATGTTTTAATGGATTGGTTTAACCGGATTTTCAGCCGCGAAAGTATAGCTTTAGGAGAAAAAACTGCTTGTGTATTTTTTTTTTATGATTATTATTTGTTTCCTCTCGCTGAGGGCCTGGCGGCTTTTTTACACCTTCACATAGGATTTTATAATGCTTCTTCGCTCTTTTATTTTTTTTCTACAAAATATCCAAGTTCATTCCCTGTGTTTCTATCGTAGCCACAGATGTTATTTTAAACTCAAAATGGCGGCTTTCAGGTTTAATAAAGATTTTAGTTGCCTTTAGGGTCTTCTGTTAAAAAATAGTGATGACTATAAACTATGAGAGAGTTGAGCCAATGTGGTAACACATTGGCTTGGAACTCAACACATCCATGGTTCCGAGCTGGGCTCAACAGCCTGTGCTTCGTCTCAAGTACAGAGAGAGTTTAGCCAATGTGGCTCAACACATCCATGGTGCCGAGCTGGGCTCAACAGACCGTGCTTCGTCTCAAGTGCAAGTAAAATATTTAGCTTGACAGTCTCGAAAACAGGTCTGCAAACTGTCGAACTAATCTCAATTCAGATGGAGCCTACGAGCATTGGTATCAACAGAACTTTCTCACTTTTTCTACTTTTGATAGCCAGAAAAACAGGCCCTGTTCTGGAAAAAAAAACTTAGTCTGGCCTGTCACGGAAAAAGTGGGGTAGCAAAATAGCAATGCTACTTGGCATTTTTCAAATTTCCTGGCAGATTTTGTCTGCCAACAAATAAAAAAATATATAGAATCATTTTTACATATAAAAATACTTTTTGCTCAAAGAAAAGCTGTCAAAGCACAAGTTGTGCTGCTAAAAAGTAGGCAGCTTTTGGAATTCGGTCGAATTCTGCTACTAGCAGCTTTGGAACTTCGGTCATACCTGGTTCTGGCATGTTAGGGGACATTAAGAAAAAATATTTATTAGAAAGCTTGCTGCGATAACTGAATTTTTTCATTTATAAAACTTTAATTACTATAAGTTAATAATTTTCAACTAATGGAAAAAAAAATTGAAAATTAAATAGGAAATTGAACAGGAGGATAACCTGTTCTCGAATGCAAACTATGCACTTGTCCTTGATGCTGCATTATAGACCGGGGGTAGAAAGAGAACGGGCGTCATCCTCATATTATTCATCCTGAATGGCCTTGAATCATCCTTTTAATGTCAACATGGCTGTTTAAGGGGAAAAGGGGCTTAAACTGACATAAAGAACCTACTTCTCGAGAAAAACTAAAAAAATGGGAACAGTACACTTTCTCCTTTTCGACGCCTGGCCCTCTCCTCATAAGTGAACATCGTTTGATTTCACTATTTATGATTTGAGTGAACTTGATGTCGCGCGTTATTATACCCCTTTTTTCGACATTGACTGTCTCATTATGTCAATGGTACTGATTTGTGTTTTGGTTGTCGTCTGCTAACGTTAGTCAGGCTAATCTAGCCAGTCTTGGTTCTCCGTATGCGCGTCTACCGTCATCAGGTAATGAGCTCCGTGTGGCATTAACCACTCTTTTGCGTTTTTCATTTTCTGTATGGCAAAAGTTACATGAATCTCCTGTTATTGGGTAGCCTTTTTCTCTTTTCTCTTAACGGTTTTATTCTTCAGGCTTTGTTTCATATGTTCATGTGTCTAGATCAAAATTATGGAAGCGAGCGTAGTGTTCCTTCTGACGCTTGAGATTTTTGCATATTAAATTAATGTGAATTTGTCATCTGAAATAAGATGCATCAAGTTTTGTTTGGGTGGCTTTTAAAAGAGAAATGTAGACCCGTATCCAGTAGCTGTAGCTTGTAGCTTAAAGGGTTTGACAACATTAGTAGAAGTATTTCAAAATCTTTTGCAAACAGTGTTTTTTTCGGGAGGGGGGCAGATATGGTAATTCTGCTTATCCAGCATTATAAGCTTGTAGCTTTCTAGAGCAGTAACTTCGTGCTGAAATGATATAGGAGCTCAAAGAATAGATATTGGTCCTAATTTTCGCAAGAATGGGAAGATCTATTAGAAGAGTCTGCAGGGTACTAGTAATTACAGTGGCAAAAAATTATCTTTCATAGAAAAATGGGATAGGATCGTTGGTAGCCATTCTTGCCAAAGATAGTCTTTAAGAAAAGTTCGATGGGATTGCACCCGTGTTATCAGAGCTTTTGTATCAGAAAGTATACTGACAGTCAAATGATCCATTTCTAAGATGTATTGAAAATTTGAGAAGAACTCCCAACCACTGGCAATGTTGAAGCTCATTACACGATTTCTATTTCGGAAAATGAAACTTTAGTAAAAAAAAAAAGGGGGGGCAAAGAAACGTGCCTTCGATTATCCCTTTCTCTGGCTCATGTCGCATTCTTGTTTTGTTCGAGGTTTTGTCTGAATATTTCTATTTTTGAGGATATTCCGTCAAACGTTCCGTAAAATAGGACTTGCATATTGTGAGACATGTACTGGTGTTCATGGCTTCTTTGTATTCCATTGTGAAGCATGGTTTTCAACTGACAACTTTTGAAGTACTTTCTGAACTGGCTAGTCTTTGAACCTATAGATGACCATTAAATACGCACCATAAACATGCAATTTGCGTAAAGCTGAGTACGCTTATCGAATAAAACGAAATTTCTTTAGGATGGGGTAGAAAATGCCGAAGCACTACGTATTTTGCGTATAAAACTGAATGGATTCACAGACGCTTAAATCAGTTGGCAAAAGTTAAAACGTACCATACTGATCTTTAACGATTGGAAACTTGCAGTAAAAAAGTAATATGAACTAAAGCAAAACCTAAACTGTATCAAATACAACGCCATCTATTGAATGCATTAGACGAACACATTTAGCTTCTGTTAAAAGAAAAGTCTGCATAGTTAATTTTAACAAAGCTTAGGATTAAAATACACCAACATCAAAGAAGCATTGTACATAGAAATAGATCCCCTTAATTTATAAGAACCATTGAATTCATCTGAGCGCTCACCTGAGGCACTAAAACCCCTTTCACTTATCTAAGTATTGGGAATTATTTTCTACATATGCACGAAAAAGTGATAGTAGGTCCAGTGAACATTAACAGTTAATAATAATTGTGTCTATGAGCATATTATGTCTAGCCACTCAGACATTCTGATTCAACAGCTTGACTGTTGTGCTGATTTTGTCTAGGGTGCATATTTAAAGAGCTTTCCAACGATCGGTACATTTCCCCTTGCAGGGGTGTTACTTTTTTTGGGGGGACGAAGGATTTTTACCTACTGGCTGGTCATTTTCACTGACTGTGTTACATCAATAATTACCATATGTCTGTTTCTAATTTGGTACGTAAAATCCCTGCACGAGTTGGTAAAACTACTGTATTTACCGACTGAGATTGAGATTTTGGTATATGTCATGTCACTATGTTCATGGTCTTTATTCAACTAAATGGAAAACTATGGCCTCATCTGTAAAATCAAGGCAGGGGTCATGCGTTTACAGACCCAATTCGAGATTTCTGTAGATGACATGTCAGTATTTTCGTGGTCTTTGTTTAACCGAACAGAAAATTTCGGCAGCTTCGGAACTCATTCTTTTTACTGAGTTCCCATAAACATTGGGGGGGGGGGCGTCCCCTGTGTCCTCTTGTATTATAGCAGCCAAATATTTTGACAGAGAGCCAGTAAATTAGTTTTAGGGCTATAAGAGAATGCTTAGATATATATATATATATATATATATATATATATATATATATATATATATAATCTATTTTGCCTTTAATTTTCTAGTCCATTATACAGTGCTCATTTTCCTGCATGGCAAACTTTCCTTGTTCAATGGCATTTATTTCACGCTCGCCTAGTTTGTCTTGTCTTTCATTTCACGTTTCGTTTCGCAACCCTTTCAATCTAGAACTATATCATTGTCATTGGAAAATTTCTATTGACAATGAAATAAAACTAGTTTCCAAAATTTATGTTCCTAGGGGAGAAGGGGGAATTGCTAATGAGTTCCTTTTCTCAAGCTGTAGAAAAGTTTTGAAAATTTACTCGGATAAACATAAATAGACCCAAGACTAATGTGAGACATTTTGGGGCAGCACAGTCAGCAGTCCGGTCGGCAGTGATCCCATATTCTTAAATTCTGAAAATCTTTCTATATTCTAAAGCTTAAAAAAAAAGAATGTTTCTGAGTTTCACAACCTTCGATTTACATATGTTGAAGACATGGTGATTAGGTGGTGTAGCAGCAAAAATTATTTTCAATTAGTCCTACTGGGCTGAAAAACAAATCCTTCATAATGAAAGCTGACCAAATGTTATAAAAGTGACGAATTTTGAGTATTACTAAGGCTAGGAATAAGTTAAGATGAAAAGGTGACGTTGGGTAACGAAAAGATTGATCAGGTTGGCAGCTTCACTGACCTTGGTAGTATTATTAGTAAAGACGGTGGGAGCAGTGAAGATGTTACAGGGTGTTTTTTCACAGTTGAAAAAAGTGGCAGAATAGAAAGATAAGTCTGCAAACCAAGATTAGGATATTGGAAGCTACAGTGATGACAGTGGTCAAATATGGCTCTGAAGCATGGGTGCTCCGAAAAGCAGATGAAAATTTACTAGATGTTTTCCAGAGAAATTTCCTACGGATTGTTCTGGGTACCCGGCTGACTGATCGTATTTCAAACAGTAGGTTGTATGAAAACTGTGGTTCAATCCCGCTTACCAGGGTTATAATGAAAGAAAGGTTGAGAGGGCTAGGCCACGTTCTAGGGATGAAGGATGGCAGATTGCCGAAGGTTGTCCTTTTTGGCCAACCGTCTGGGGCTACACGGAAAGCAGGTCGTCCTCGTCTGGGTTTAAATAAAGATTTAAGGAAATTGGAACTTCTTGGGAGGGTGTAAAGAGGGAGGCCTTGAAAAAATTAGGCTGGAGGAGGAGCGTGCGTAGCTGTGTTGGCCTTAGGCGGCTTGGTGGTGCAGTGAGTTATTATTAGTAGTAGTAGTAGTAAAATTGAACTTGTCAGCTAGAAGCAACGAATATAAAAAAGTGACTTATTGTTTAATGAATTTTATATTCAGCCATCGGAAAACCTAACAAATTTGTCAAGTTATGTGTTACGAAATGGGTGAAGTGTTAAAATTAATTAATTGCCTGTATGCGTATGTAAGTTGGGCTGTAACTTCTATGCAAAAACAAATAGGATGACAAATTTGCCCTCCCCCTCTTTATGACTGTCCCAAACCTTAATGACTACAAGCTAAGTTAGAGGAGAATGGACTTTGAGCCTGTTTCCCTCAAAATATCAAGACTTGTATTTTTGTTTTCCTGCACTTTTTTTGGATTTTGTCCGCAGTTTGTCTTTTTTTAGGTTTTAATGTACTCCCCCCCCCCGGAGATGTATTCCTGGGCATGTGTTTGACTGACCTTGTCAAAACATCAAAAGAAAATACATTAAAAAGAAATAGCACCTTAGTAAATAATACCTTAGTTAAGAATGCACTGTATGGTTTATATATATATACTAGCTGTTGGGGTGGCGCTTCGCGCCACCCCAACACCTAGTTGGTGGGGCGCTTCGCGCCCCCCAAGCCCCCTTGCGCGCGTAAGTCGTTACGCGCCATTGTAGTTGTGTCCCTGTCCTGTGTCCCACCTGTGAATATATATATATATATACATATATATATATATATATATATATATATATATATATATATATATATATATATATATATATATATATATATATATATATATGTGTGTGTGTGTGTGTGTGTGTGTGTGTGTGTGTGTGTGTGTGTTTGTATTTTAACTACGTAAAACATGCGAATATACAACATTCTTCGCTTTCCCATTGTCTATGCATATAAATAGATTGTCAGGTTTACTGACTCTTGAACATTCAACGTATAATTGTCCACAGGAAAAACATTCCGTATTCAGATCTATACCTCATTATTCTAATGATGTTTCCCTGTGTCCCGGTCGTCATTTATATTCCCTGTGTCCCGGTCGTCATTTATATTCCCTGTGTCCCGGTCGTCATTTGTGTCCCGGTGTCCCAGTTTGTAATTTCTCTTTGAGTATCCCGGTCGTCATTTATATATCCCGCCTGTGCCCCCGGTGTCCCCGTTGTAGTCGTGTCCCTGTGTCCCGGTCGTGATTTGTGTCCGGGTGTCCCAGTCTGTAATTTCTCTTTGAGGTTCCCGGTCGTCATTTATATTCCCTGTGTCCCGGTCTTCATTTGTGTCCCGGTATGTAATTTCATCAGTTGACAAACATGACGTCAGTCGACACACAAACATGACGTCACTCGACACACACACACAGACAACTTATTTATATATATATATATAGATTTATTCATATTTAAATACTAAATATTATACAGTGGTTTCTTTGTCTGTATTTTTTGTTTGCTTTACATATCCCAGTATCAGTCGCTAACTTTCTTGCAATGGTCTAGAAAAAAAGATTTATTTTCTCTGAAAAGAAGGGAACTTTCCTTTTTCCTTAATATCTCTCCTACACTAACTGAAATAAGAATATTCTTATGCCAAGTCTCATTCCCACCAGGAAATGTGATTTTGGAATACTTTTTTAGTAAACAATACTGGTGGAAAGTTATTTTTCCACGATTTAAGCTGGAATGTAAATTTGATCCAACTGAAGCAGGGATGTCCATTTTCGTTTATAATGAAGCATGAGATTCCAATCTAAACAACTAATTTGAATTGTGATTGCACAAAAATAGAATCACATGTTCTAATTTTTTTTGAAATTTTTTTTTATCCGAAGTTTTTTTCTTCTTTTTTCGATTTTTTTTAATATTACGGTTTCTAGGACTAGGGTTTGCCCTACGTTACATTTCCTTAACCTTACAAGAGAACCAACAACATGGTTTTCGAATTTGTTGTGTTGAGGCCTTTTTTAACTTTTTTTTTTTTTTTTTTTTTTTTTTTTTTTTTTTTTTTTTTTTTGAATCCAAAACGGAAGTTCCACTTTTAATATTTTAATTTACTTAGTTGTTTTTCTGTTTTGACGACAGGTGGAACTATCCTTCTGTAGTTCTACAATTATCGGCTTGTATTTGTGCTCTAGCACAGAAGCCTATTGATAGGTATTAAACCAAAAAAAAGACGTAACTTATACTCCTTTGCGAGGATCGGCAAAAAATTGTCGTCTTGTTCAATAAAATGACCCCTTAAAGTTTGCTGGATCTCTCGTTGGCCTGTATGATGCAAACAAGGATGCGCTTTTTAGCAGTTTGGAAATGTTAATTTTACGGAGAGAAAAGACCCCCCCCCCCTATCGAATTCTGTTTCTATCTGCACGCACAAAATAGTCTTAATATCGATTTTGTTATTTCACAAGGTAGCTTTCATCCAAAAAGGAATATATTCTCGATAACTACTTCTGAACGACAAAACTCATTGCTGACCTTGGACCTGCGACCCTGAAGTTCTAAATCCGATTGTCTACTATTTGAGCTAGTGTGGCTTCGTAGTTTGCTTTACACCTTTGGCGTATTTACATGCAAAGTAAATGGATTTCCTGTAATGGGGTATACCTAAACATTGACATCTATTGGTAGATTTGTAATCAAATACATTATCCAAAATATATCATTTTTACTGGAACTTGTATTATTCCGTGGCGGCTTCGGTCTTATCATCTTGTATGAACTGGATATGCATCTGAAAATACAATAGGAATTCGAAGACCACCAAGATATATCTCTTTAAGCAGTGAGATTTACGTTACATGGAATCAACAAATTTTTACCAAAAAAAAAAAAGATATGGAATGTGACTATCCCAGATTTTTTTTATGTTCCTTTTTTCTTTTGTAATTTATGTTTTCCCTTTTGTTCTTCTCATTTTTTTTTTCTGCTGTCAGTTTCGAGTAAAACAAGGAGGATTTCAAGATAGTCTTGTCTGGCTGTTACTTTTAGCGAGCTGGTCAAATATAGCTGATTAAAAATTACTATACAGTTGATTAACTTTTTACTTTTAAAAAGTTAAAATTTAAGTTTTGGCCCTGAAGACTAAAACATATCTATAAAGCCAACGGGGGACATGGAAATTAAAAAAAAAACAACTAAATGATATTCCACAGGAAAATCTTATAGTTTGGAGGAGGGGGTAGTCCGCTTATGCAAGCTTCACCACCCTTGACATGCACATGCTCCTATTGATTTTTTCCTCTTTTAATATTCATACCCCTACTTCTTTCTTACGCTCTATGCTAATGGAGTGTATAGCTTCGTTTAAGACTGTATCTGTAAGCAGTTTTGAGTAATAAATATAGAACTTTGTATTTAAACCAGGAAAAATCATTTGGTTTTGGATTTTTTTTTCTACAAAACCATCTAAAATAAAGAATATATGAAGTAAAATTAACATAATCTGTAGAATAAATTTAATTCATAGTTTAGCTGCACAATGAATGCTGAAAAAAGGAGATATCATTAAATTGCTATGCTGGATAAAGAATCGTTGTTGTATGTATGTTACTTATAAACGAGTTGAATTCTAATACTGACGCGTAAACGAAAGATGCTTTAAAAAAATAGCCGTTCACTTATAGATTACGCATCTTCGTCACCTGATCGGCTAGTTATAACTTCTTCCAAGGAATTAAGTTCAATAAGTATGTTGATTTGTTCAAATCGATGGAAAACTCTATTGCTTCGATTCTGAATGATTTTTCTTGGTGCAATTTTGTTATTGGATGCTTCTTAATCAGAATGATTTATTTGCAAAGTGGTGAATCAGCCCTGAGTCACAGTTCCACCGACTCTGTTTAATAACTAAACAAGGTTAGGGTTCTAATTTGAGCCCTTTATTTATCCCCCTTCTTCCTCGGCTAAATGGATCTATGATTATCCAAGCGATTTTCCAAAGGGCTTTCCAACCGTTTCCCACTTCATTAAACTTGGTTATGCGCAATATGAGACTCACGAGCCAGGGGTACCTGAATCTTTCTTAGAAAATACTAATTTTTGGAATTTCAATCCATAATTTACTTCATGTTCTAAGGAAAGTGATACTGTGTATCATGACATTTAAAAATGAATGAAAATGTGTGAATGACGGTGTAAGTACATCTGAAATTTATGAACTATAATCGATATAGAAGAATATAACGATATAGAAGAATAAGAAAGAATAAGAGAATATAGAATAGAAGAATAGAAGAATATAGGATATAGAATATATAGAATAGAATAAAGTAGAAGAATAAGAAGAATATAACGATATAGAAGAATAAGAAAGAATAAGAGAATATAGAATAGAATTAAATAGAATATATAGAATAGAAGAATATAGAAGTATAAGAAGAATATAACGATATAGAAGAATAAGAAAGGAACTCGAGCGAATCAGCCATCTGTTGCACGATTTTTGGGGTACCATGGTGTACCAGGATTTTTTTTTATAATGGGTAAAGAGCCAGTTTCCTTCAGCAGAATAAAAAATAGAAAATAGATACAATTTAAATTGCGACATAACGAGAGAATTAAAATTATCTTTATGATACTTTTTTATTTTGCATAGAACGGCTATTAGATATATAGCCGAAACATTTAATGAATTTTGTTCTTCATTTCACTGCTCCTTTAGTCAATATTCTTATTGCGTTATCCTTTATTGCTTTTATGACAGAAAAGCAGTGTGGTTTTCATTGTTATTTACGGCTTAGCATTTGTTAATATCAATATAATAAATATAACTACAATCCGCAAATGTGTTTTATTAATCGGTCTTTGTGCGTTTGCGAGTAAAGCCCTTCTTGAATTTCTTACTATTAATATGCTCTTTCAGATAGAAAGCTCCCCCTCCCTCTATTTGGAATTAAAGATCGTAATGATCCATTGGTCTCGTTATTAAGTTTAAAGGATATAGTAATCAGAATTAGCTGCAAATATAAAATTTTCTAAAATTTTAAATTTAGATTTAAATAATAGATGGAGAGAAAGAGAGAGAGAGAGAGAGAGAGAGAGAGAGAGAGAGAGAGAGAGAGAGAGAGAGAGAGAGAGAGAGAGAGAGAGAAGAAGAGAGAGAGCATGATTTCAACTGGACGGAGGAGAGCATGTTTTCTCTATGCATTCAAAGAAAATAAGAGAATGGTAATAAAACACTCCAATTTTGCCATACGTGTGAGGTTGGGGCGGTCTCTTCACAGATAAACCTCCCAATTTGGAGATACTCTTTTTTTTGTTTTTACCAGATTAGTAGCTGTGTCGGCGTTTGGATCAGAGAAGACTTTTGTTTTAAAGGCAAACCCTTTTACTCAGGTTTGCAGATAGAAAGAGGAGATGATAAATCTCGTGTGAGCCTAGTTTTCGCTGTAAATAATTCAAAAGTGTAGCTTTTTTTGCTGTTTGTTTTTCTTATGTGTATTCCGCCCCAAGTGCTTTATATAGGAACATTAATCGCTTACTACAGCAAGGGAACATGTCGAACAAGTAAAATTTTGCAGGAGAGGCTAAGAGCTTATATTCTTGGGGTAATTCAAAATCAACAAATTTGCCTTCAGTATTTGTTTCTTTGGGCAGTGAATACTTATCATAATATGGTGGTATGTAGGGTGAGGGAGGCTTGGGGCCTGCTATCCACTCCCCAAATTTTCTGTTTTATCGAATTTCTGGGTGCTTTTATTTACATTGTCAAATAGAACTTGTTTTTTTTATTATTATCCCTCCCCCTCTCTGAAAAAAGACCTGTTAACGTGCCTGTAATATCATGCTTTTTTAGTATCAAGAAAGTCTTGCTCCTAGTGTGTTGGATTGCTAGACAGGTTTCCTTTCAGCAGTTTGTGATTCATATGGAATCGGGTTAGCTTTTATATTGAAGTTTGCTGTGAGATTCAAGCAAGGCTTAGCTTTATTTCATTGTGTATTTGTTCTTTTATGAAGCATGTCTACAAGGTTTATATCAACTTTTGATTTTTTTTTAATTAAATTTTCTACCTCTTATTTATAAGAGAATAGAATATGAGCGCAATATAATTTTATTCCGTTCTTGGGAAATAGACGATTTTTTTACAGAGCTAGAAATTTAAGAAATTATAATTTTCAGGATTTGTTTTTCTGACTTTCAAGTTGATATTGACCTTAGAAGAGAACTTTTAGCTTTGGTTTGTTTTAGCAATATTATTCGTTCTAACAATTTTCTTAAAACAGTTACTATATATATATATATATATATATATATATATATATATATATATATATATATATATATATATATATATATATATATATATATATATATATATAGCTAAAAATAAGTTCTTAATCGTGATCAGCTTTTTAAGCCAGAAACTGTAAAATCTGAATTTGAAACAACATAAAATAAAGAAATTTTTGCGAGCTTAAAAGCAGCTTTTAATTGTCTATAATTAGTGTTACAAATATGCAACTGACGTCGGTATAAAATTATGCCTTACTTAAAATATTCCAATAATCGCCCCAGAACCAAAAACCACTGTAATTCATACTAGAAAAGACACTTGAGTATTTTATGTGAGGATCAAAAAGATAAGAATAAACGTTACAATACGTTTAAAATCATGCTAGGCGGCCTTTGAGGGCCTTTTTCAGCAGCAACAAACTGAACACGAAAAGAGATTCGACCACAGAGGGAGGTTTCCCCCTTTTCTTTTGGATGTTTTCTTCTTTTTGTATTCATATCTCTGCTGCCAAAGACTGCATGGGAAGAGTGTTGCCGAAGTCGTGCACGAATATTCAGCTTTTTTTTTCTAGCTGCAGATTAGCTAGTCTGAATTTTTATGGACATTTTCAAATATTGAAAGATAACATTAAGTTGAAACCCTGGAACAAACACATAAAAGCTGTATTTAAAACAAAAATCAAAGTTAAAATGAAACATAGATAAATAAAGCTGATGTTCAAAGAAACAATTCTTTATGTATGTTGCTATACTCTTTTTGTAATATGCGGCCTTATCAGATCGTTGCATTTGTTTTCTCTTTTTCTTTTCGATATTCGCTTCTGCCTGGCCTTATGCTACTAATAGCCTGTCTCTGCTGTATCATCTGGTCAAATACAATCTGGCAGCGCTGCCCAGGGCCACATTCAGGCAAGTGGGATCACAATCCCTCCTCCAACAATGTCAAGCATGGCTCAGACCTATGCGACCTCGGTCGCCTCTCTTGATGCGTCTCGCAAACGTCAACGCGATGAGGAGCTGCAGCTGATGGTAGTGTACCGCTTTGCATCTTGTCACTCCTCCCTCTTCCTTATCTTTACTTTGCTTTTATAGTTTTCATAAAGTTTTCATTCTTCCTCCTTCTTTATCTTTCATATGCTTTTACCATTTCCAGTTTAAACGGTATTAGGTCACTGCATAAAGTGTCAGATTAGCAGGGTCATGATATTCTGCTTAGAAATTATATAAACGTTTCCCATTGAGGCTAATGAAAACTTTGGTGCATTTTCTTTTAGTTATTATTCTTAAAGAGGGTAGTTGTATTATAGCGACCCCACTCAAGGAGTGAAGTTCCGTCAGTCCCTATGAAATATTCCTAAATAGGATGAAAATATAAAACATAAGTAAAGAAATTATGGAAACTACAACAAATAATTATGGAAAGCAGGCTGCCCAGAACGCGTTCTATCAAATACCTAACCTAACATATCCAAAATACCAACTCTATATATTAAATGTTTAATATTATACCTATACAGTAGTTTATGTCACTGTGCCTAAGCTAATTGTCACCGAATGCAGACAGAAAAATCCTTTTTTATGTAGACAGATCAGATGAAACTTCTTTAGTGGGGTTGCTAATACATAAGTACCTTAAGGAGATATTATTTTAAACCAAAACAACGTCTTGCCTTGCTTACGTATTCTAATACGAAATAGGAGCTTTTGGTAACCGGCTATTGCCCTTTTTAATTAAAGTTTATGATTAGTTTTAATGTACACTTGTAATTCCATTGACGCCCATTTTGCATTCTTTCAGGGAGGAGCTCAAGATAGTCTAGTCTGGCTGTTGGTTTTAGCGAGCTGGTCAAATATATCTGATTAAAAATTAATATGTGGTTGATTAACTTTTTTAAAGTTGTGGCTGTGAAGACTAAAACGCATTTCTAAAGCCAACGGGAGACATGGAAATTGAAAAAAATTGAATGATATAACAGAGAAAATCTTAGACCTTGGAAGGGGGGGGGGGGTAGCGCGCTTGTGCTAACTCCATCGACCCTTAATAGGCATTTATGCTCTAATTGATTATGCATCTTCTAATATTAAACCTCTCTAGTTCTTCCTTGTGCTTTATGTTTATAGGGGGTCTTGCGCTAATGTTTATAAAGGGTGTAGCTTCTTTTAATACCGTATCTGAATTTGCTTCAGGCTTATACGGACTTCACTTCTTAAAGAAGAAAAAAAGGTAGTTAAATGAATAATATAGGACATTTGGGGAGGTAGGAGGAGGTGACAAATCATTGATTTGTCACATCAACAAAATCAAGATTTTGGGGTCCAGGTCTAGCCACCAGTAAATACATGCTTTATTGTGCTTGCTTTGAGTTTCAATTTACTTGCATTGGGTGTCTCCTTTTTTCCTCTTCTTTAGGCGGAGGGCTTAACCTTAAACCTTCCAAGCATTCCATTCTTTTTCTATAGCCTGTTCTCTATTTCTTCTATTCTTTAGTGTCTTATAACTCATTATACCCAAGTGCTAAATTATGCATTATTTTATTCTTCGAAACTAGTATTTAGTCGTAGTTCGGCTGTATTGATTTTCACCGGCCTCTCACCTAATTTGAGTTATTTTCTATGGTCATATGAAGGATAGTTTATTATCCCTTTTTGTTTTGTACTTTAGAGTCATATTTTTCTTCGTAGGTACTACGGTACTGTGGTAATAGACTTAATAAAAGGCAGGAAACCTATGGCTATAAACCTTTCACCTTCCCAATTGGAAATTCCAATTACATGTTGACTGCTAGGTATTGAGTTCATTTTCTGTTACTTCAGTGTTGTGACTTCGAGACTTTTTTTAATCCTACTAACAGTGAGTTTATTATTGCGTAAATTGTTTTACGATTACCGATTAATTATATTTTATTTGGTTTTCATTGTGGTTACGGTGGTATCTATTGTAGGAAAATGTGGGAAAGGGGGGGGGAACAAAAGTTATTTTTCAAAATCGTAGGGTGGGGCCTCCCATTTGTAATCTTTTCTTATATACTTAGTTAAAACACCAAAAAAAGGCATTTCTCAGCTAAACCTGAAATTTTTCCAAAGTATTGGGATGGGGGACAGATTCCCTCCCCCTTCTCCAATTGATGCCATTGGACGGTTATAATTCTGTATGGTATTTACAATACCATGATATATCTCATTTTCAAAACAGTATAAAAATGTAGCTTTTGACTTGTATTTTAAGTTTTATGGTCTCTTTTATAACCGTAAAGGCACACCTTACGAGTTGTTTCGGCGGATTTGTGCTGCTTTAACAGAGATCGGATTTTAGAGCAAAAAAATTGGAGGGCACCTAGACCTTCTCCCACGCTAATTTTTACTGTTTTACCACGCCCCCCAACGCCCCGCTCTTTACGCTAAAGTTTTTTACTGTTTTAAAAAGAAGAGTTGAGAGAAAGAGTCAAACTTTAGCGTAAAGAGTGGGGTGTTGATGAGGAAGCAGTCCCTTTCATATACGAAGTAATTTCTGTTCGTTTTAATGTCGCTCCTTACTTTCAGTTAAAAAAACTTGTTTTTTTATATAATTAATATTTGACTGGATTTTAAGTGTAAATGACGAGTGAACTGTCCGCCAATTGAAATTTTCGAGAATTGAAATGTTAAAAAGCATTCTGTATAGTGCTCACCGCTATATTATATTTGCTCGTCTTCTATATAGTTTTTTTTCTACTGCTTGTCTGCCGTGAAAACATTTTTATTAATTGTATTGCTTTTATGCTTAATACTTAAAAAATTGCTTATCTATTTTTTTTATTGAATTTTAATGACGGAATCATATTCATACTAGATTCTGTTAGAATTCGAAGCTACTTTCAAAAAGAGGAATTCTGATGTTTATTTTGTAAAATGTCAGTGAAGCCAATAGTTGCCAATCTTGATGTCGATTTGTTTAAAAGGCGTATTTTTTTCTTTTTCTAAAGTAGTGAAAAGGCGCCTTTTCAAAACAAAATTGGTATCTCAAAATTTCTATCGGATGTATTTGGGGAAATGAAGACCTTACATATCCCAAGACATAACTTAAAACCCTTGCTCTGACGGTTCTGGAGGGGGACTAAAGTTCAAAGACATAATTACCGTACGTTTCAACTATGCTGAACTAAATGGTTATCTCAAAATCTTGATTGGATCTATTTGTGGAAATGATGTTCGAAAGGCGTATTTCTAAAGACATACACTTGAAGCTTCATAATAGCATTAAATTTAAAAATTGAGAATTGTCTTCATTTATTGGGGATGTTCTTTTTCTTTACTAATTTACACTTTCCATAAAACAGAGAAGATATTTGGGCCAGGTTTTCGCTAGTTGGTATCATTTATTCCAGGGGTAAATCTCCAGAATTTTTATTGGGGGTGGGGGGAGAGGGGTCCATATCTGAATAGTCAATGAGCATGGGATATATAATAATTTTCTCCACATTGCTGGGGGCCAACTACCCACCCCTCCCCCCAAAAGACGCCCCTGGTTTATTCTATTCTTTTACAATAAAAGGATATGCTGTAAATATTTAGTTAGGCTTCAGTTTAATGGCAAAATTTGAATTCCAAATATTACAGAATATTGCTTCTATTCTTTATTCTATGGTATTAGGTGTGTTTTTTGCCCTTGCAGCAACTGTTAGCAACAGTTTTTATCGAAGAATGAGTTACCCCAAACTTACAGAGATTTATCATTGAATATTGAGCGTGAGGCTTAGAGCTTTAAAGTATAAAAATCGAAATTGTTAATTTCTTCATTGTAGATTTCTATTGGCACTTACATTTCAGCTTTATAATTTTATTGACAATGTTTGAATTTTTTTTTTCTTTTTCTTTTTTTTTTCTCTTACTGTAATATTGACTGACGATTTTCTCCAGTAGAACGTTTCTCGTATTGTTTTTGAAAAAATAATTTACTTGCTATTATAATCCATGCAGCGCAATAACTTCAAACCACGGTCCAAAATAGTTTCTATTCCAAGGGAATCGGTTGTTGTTCAGAACGACAGCACTGTTTGTACTTCTGCAATCCTCTATGCCCTAGGTGTAAACAGTTTCGAATTTGGGAGGCTGTTGAAAATATGGAATTTGCATTTTTCTTTAGCCAACATCTTTTTGCGGGAGGACTGAGGGACAATTTTCCTAGAGGGGTTGGTCCCTACCCCTCTGTGCAGCTATTCTTTTTGGCTCTGGAGCACATAAATCCTCTTAGTGCGTGATCCCTTGGCTATGTTTGCATTATTTGTGTGCTCTTGAATCGTAAATTAATAAAAACTAACGGATTTTAAGGAATTGAATGAGCTCCTAGCCCCGTTGTTAAACAATTCAAATATATTAATGAAGTATTAAATTTGTCTTTTTCTCCCAAAATATGCTCATGATTTTATGTTTGTTTAAAGGATAGGGGACTAGTTTCAGTGGAATCAATATAAACCTTAAGAAAGGTTATAGGTTATTTATGCTAAGTATAATCAAGTTCAATAAGTTCATGACGTTTACATTCTTCTGGATGTTCACAGTGTCCTAAATTATACAGTTTTGTCATGGGATATATATATATATATATATATATATATATATATATATATATATATATATATATATATATGTATATATATGTATATATATATATGTATATATATATGTATATATATATATATATATATATATATATATATATATATATATATATATATATATATATATATATATATATATATATATGCCTTCCAATGGAGCATGCAAAAAGTGATTATACCTACACGCTGGGAGGAAGTAGGGGGGGGGGGGCTCATCTTTCTGCGATGCTGCTGTGAGCAAAATCCTAAATATAATACCTTTTATACAATGTATTAACGTCATTGTATTACTATCATTTATCTTTTTTCTATTTAAATGTCTTGTTTCTTTTTTCTAAAGTAAAGGTTCTAAAGTAAGGTCATTAAAGGGTGCACGTTCTGCCCTTGACCCATCAACATATTGCCATGTTCCGCCGACTTGCGCTCCACGTTGCGAATCACGGCCTTAGAGACAACGTGTTTGACGTTCAGATATTTGGGTCTCGAAAAGCGCTTTTCGAGCATAAATCCCCATTTAACTTATAAAAAAGGCCAACCCATCTAATGGGAGGATTTGGGAATAGAGATGTTTCAGGAATTACTGAAAATATTATTTAACTTGTTTAGACTAAATTATTTAAGTTATGAAGTTAGATTATGGAAGTGTTGAAGAAACTGACAAATTAAAATTTCTTGAGCAAATTACATAGGTTCAGCATGTCTTGTTGGAAAAAACCTTGTACCTAGAGTACAGTGATACAAGCCCTGGAGGGGAATTAGAGTAAAGTAGGTTAAGGGATAAGGTTGGCCTCCCTCTTACCAATCCGTTTGGGCATCATCCGTTTGGGATGATACCCTTAATAGAAGCTTTAAATAAAGTTAGACAGAGGTGATTGCTGATCTCTATATTAACTTAACGTTTTTTAATACTTATAGCAGTAGTAGAACTAGACTAATAAAGCAACAGGAAAAAAATGACAATATTGTGGTTTTAACTGATTGTGCCTGTTTTCGCGCCATCCCAACACCTAGTTGGTGGGGGCGCTTCGTGCCCATCTCCCCCCCCCCAAGCCCCCCCCCCCGTAAAACTTGCGAATATACTACTACGTAAAACTTCCGAATATACAACATTCTTGGCTGTCCCATTGTCTGTGCATATAAATAGATTGTCAGGTTTACCGACTCTTGAACATGCAACATATAATTGTCCATGGGAAAAACAATCTGTATTCAGATCTGTACCTCATTATTCTAATGATTGCCCTTGAGCTTTGTTGATGGTAATTACTAATCGAACATTCCCTGTGTCCCCGTCGTCATTTATATATCCCCCTGTGCCTCCCGGCGTCCCCGTTGTAGTTGTTTCCCTGTGTCCCGGTCGTCATTTGTGTCCCGGTGTCCCAGTCTGTAATTTCTCTTTGAGTGTCGCGGTCGTCATTTATATTCACTGTGTCCCAGTGTCCCGGTCTGTAATTTCTCTTTGAGTGTCCTGGTCGTCATTTATATTCCCTGTGTCCCGGTCGTCATTTATATTCCCTGTGTCCCGGTCGTCATTTGTGTCCCGGTGCTTTGTTGATGGTGATTGCTAATCGAACATTACATGACGTCAGTCGACACACAAATATGACGTCACTCGACAGACACACAGACAACTTATTTTTATATATATAGATATATATATATATATATATATATATATATATACATATATATATATATATATATATATATATATATATATATATATATATATATATATATATATATATATATATATATATATATATATATATATATATATATAATACCGGGTCCTGCCACGCGGCAGGCTTCTATATATGGATTCTCATTGATTTGCTTGTCTTCTAAACGCTGACATTTTGAGCTTTTTCTTGATGTGGGATGTCTAAATGGACCATAAATTAGAAGTAGTGCGTTTGTAAAATTACGTTTTTCATTGTACTTTTAGCTTTTGCCTCGACTTCTGTTTTGTCATTATGAAAAATATCGTCGAATCTTTGTTTCGTTTAATTGTTCAGGTGGTGGGACAAAAACTTCTTTTTCTTCCGAAGATTTATCTATTACAGGTTTTCGATTTTCAAAGGTGTTGTAGACATTGATGACCACCTTTGTTTCTTTTAATTGTTCAGGTAGTGGGACAAAAATGTTTTCTTTTGCCTCGGCTTGTCTTTTGTCATTATGAAAGACATATCGCCGGACCTTTGTTTCTTACAATTATTCAGGTGGTGGGACAGAAACATATTTCTACCAACAATGTATCTAGTCCAGGTTTTTGATTTTCATAGGTATTGTTGGCATTCATGACCTTATCCATGGCAAAATCGAAAACCAATCATCATCGCTATCATTTTCAATTGGTTTTATTCATTTTTCCTCGGCTTGTCTTTCGTCATTAAGAAATACATATCGCCGAATCTTTGTTTTTTTAACAAAGGTATTTTAATATAAACTTCTCCATACATGAAAATCTTCAATTTTTGGAAACAAGTGTGACAACGTCATTGCAATACTGATGTATATAAAAATGACGTCACTCACATAAATATTTTTTTAGGCACCGATTGTTTACTAAGTCTCTAACTTCTGGTTTTCTTTTTTAAGTTTGTTCAGTCGTTGTAATCCCTTGTTAAAATATATACAAATATTTTTGCAATTACCATTTTTTTGCTCTTCAAGCTTTTTAATGTCTTTTCATACTATAATCTTTTCAAAGATATTTGGTTATTGCAAGTCCGATTACTAACAACAATTTCTACTAAGCTTCAAACTTTTGGTTTCCTTTTTTATGGTTTTCCGATTGTTGTAATTCCTTGTCAAAATATTTACAAATATTTTGCAGTTACCTGTTTTTTGCTCTTTAAGCAATTTAAGCTAATATTTTACATGGATGGAAATTATCAATTTTCTTCCAAAATAAAGGCTCTTAACAAATTTTATCAAACTTTTGACCTATTTAGATCGTTTTTTATGCCACAATATCCCAGAATGCCATTTCTCGAAAAAATGTGGAGCCGTATTTGAGAAAAAATACATACATAAATGCATATACAATTATTGCTCATTTATAGAGATAGTATATATTTATATATATATATATATATATATATATATATATATATATATATATATATATATATATATATATATATATATTGTATAAATTGTAGTACACAAAGAGATGTTGAACAAAGTTTGTATGGTGGTTTGAATAAAAATCTATAGCGTTTTCTGTTTTCTTTTCAGGGCTTTCCAGGTATGGTTCAGTATAAACGGACAGCCGGCGACAAGTCTGGTGTTCCTGTGTATCAGCCTGCGACAGCCTATCAGCAAGCAGCCCTAATGCAGTTGCAACAACCTTTTGTTCCCGTTTCATGTGAGTACAACACCGCTTCTCAAGTTGAAACAGCCACAACTGAAACCAAAACCGATATGAGTGCCACCAGTTCTCAGTTGGCTGATAATAACACAGATAACAGAGATGACCCACGCACTAGCATTACTACTGCTGCTTCTAACCTTGGTTATATTGTAACTCCTAGTGGTGCTGTTAAAAGAGAAGCTGAAGCGTTTAACTCATTCACTTCTTCTCCATATGTGGCCACATCGGCTGCACAAAATCTGTTGCAAGCCAGCTCACTAGCAGCTGCTTTAAATCCTTTGTCCTACACCGGCTTGTCATTGAATAAACAGCTGACTCAAGCAGCATTCCAACAGCAACTCCCTCAATACGCTGGACTTCAATTCCAATACCCTGGCCTCATGCAAAATCCCCAGTTTCAAGGTCTTAGTCTGCCAGGCATGGGGGGTGTCCAGAATTATTTCCAAGTACCAGCAATGAATCAGCAGCTCCAGTTTCTTCAGCCAGGTGCTGGTGCTTTTGGCAACATCAATCCATATGCTTCTATTTTAGGAGGTCTTTCAGGCATGAATGTCATGCCTGGTCTTATTCCATCAGCCCCCTCCGCAACACCTGGAGTTTTGCCCGCTGCCTCCGTATCACCAACGGTCGCTGCTGCACAAGCTGCAGCAATGGCGCAAGCAGGTTTAAATCCTTATAAGAAAATGCGGACTATGTAGAATTTAAATGCCATAATCTCAATTAAGTCCTATTTATCCGCTGTTTATTCAATGACTAGTTGGATGATTATAGGATTCAAATATTTACCATTCCTAATTATTATTGCTTTTTTATTAATTAATTTAGAATATATAAAAGTACTTGCATGTGGCGTGAAAAAAAAAAACGTTTTACCCTAATAGAATAGTTTTGAAGCGAACATATTTTTGTGTCTATATATTTAAAAATGTGTTTAAAAATTTGACTTTTGAATTCATCTAATTGTTTTTAAGTCATAAATGACAGTAGATGTACCTACTTATTGATTGCCTAGCTTTTAGCATTTCTTGAAGAGAAAAGAGAGAAATGCATGAATACCCTATGCTTGTTTCCTATTGCCCTCTCCAATCTTTTTTTTGATTATTTATTCAGCCTCAGTTTGTTTTCCAATCGTTCAACGACTCATGATGATACATTTTTAAATTATGTATATACTTATATTTAATATATTCATAAAATAGTTGTTTTTTTTTTACATTTTTTCTCAGTCCTGTTCCTCTTTATTTTTGGGTATTTAATTTTTTCCTAATACTTAATCTAGGTAGGTTAATTAATACTTAATCTTTATCTACAGAGTATCCCTAAAATTGGTGTATATATTCTGAAATTGGACCCTTCAAGTATTTATAGAGGAGATATTCAGGGATCTTGGGGATAAATAAATAGTATTAAATTAGTCCCAGTTCTCATTTCTTGGGGATCCTGGGAACATCTCTAAATTAACCGGCACAAAAATGTTGAATGAATGTGTAACTTTGAATTTTAATTGTGAAATGACGAGTGAACTGTCCGTGAATTGAAATTTTCATGACGAATTTTCGGGAATTGAAATGTTAAAAAGCATTTCTAACTTATAAAATTATAGTTTTTTATTTGATTGTCATTTGATATGTCAAGTCATAAGTAAGTTTCAAATGATTGTAACTTTTTACTGGAATATTCTGGAAACAAATTTTCGTATAAGTTTCGCTGAATTTTTTGTGTTTTTACTTTTTATTTTGGAAACAATTCCAGCGTCCGTAAGAAGGGGAGGGGTGGTGCATGGATCCTTTAATTACCATTGGATACTTGATTGGATCCCCAGGGCCAAAAATTATTTTTCAAATATTTGAATATTTTTTATTTAATTACTTATCTGATTCGTAATGTGTGAAACATGTTTTTCTTTTCAAGTAATGATAAGTCTGCTTAAAAATAGCATTTTGATATCAATATCTTAGTGGCAGTCGTGTTAATACGGCCTTCATCTCTTAATTTAGTCGTCCTAGTCCAGTGGTAGAAACTATGGATTCGGAATCCTTTGTCCGAAGGGTTAGGGATCGAATCCTAATGCATGCACTTATTCCGTTTGGGATGGGGTCAGTGGCGTGACTCTGGGGTCAGTGACCCAGCCAGAGTCGACCGAGCTCTAAATGGGTACCTGGGGAAATCTGGGGAAGGTAAGCAGGAAGGGTTTGAAAGCTCAGGATAGCCGGCCTCTATACCCCCATTGCACTTCCTGGGTAAAGGGCCTTGAGACGGAGATCAGCACCACCGGTTTGGACTTTAAGAGTTTACTGCCGTAAACTTTATCTTTAGCTTTTTACATATCTCTTAATTACTTTATTTCCTATTTTGGTGGAAGGAGGGGAAGTGGTTAAGGTTTTGTCCCTATTTTTCAGTAAACTGGGACAGTGCAAACGCTCCTTCGTTGTTCTAATATGATCTCTTGGAATTTACATTAATTATCTGGCTAATCTGCATTCTATTCTTGAGTTGGATCTTAACACGCAATTTTTTTTTTTTTTTTTTTTTTTTTTTTTTTTTTTTTTTTTTTTTTTTTTTTATAACAAATAGCATCTAGCCTACGTTATGAGTTATTTTACTCTTTATTTACTAATTAATTTTAAATTTTCTCTTTTAATGGAAATGCCAACATGTAAAAATGAAAATAAAAGAAGCATGGAACCAAAATATTAAATTTAGTTTGATTAGCTCAAGCAAAGAAAAATTTCAAAATACTGACTATTGTAGACTCATCCTTATATTTTAAAAAAGTGTAAAAAAAAAATAGAAAAAAAATAGTAGAGGAGCGTTTACTGTTCGATTATATTTTTCTTCTTTTTCCCGCGCCTCAATTTTCTTTTTGATGTGATAACTTTTATTTTTTTTATTTTTTGTTTTTTTTTTACTATGGTACTGTCAATTATTGCTAAAAACAATTAGATATAAACTTAATACCTGGCGATCATAATATCTTAGCCCGTCGTAAACTAATTAAATATCAGGATCTAAAAAAACTTCTAATCTTTGATTTTGTTTTTATCCTATGAAAACGGTTTGTTTTTATCCTATGAAAACGGAAATTAACCATTATAGGACTTTTATTAACCCAATGGTTGATTTATTGAATTTGAGATATAGCCATTTGAAAGCCAGGTATTTACGCGTAAAGCGAAAGGAAGCTTATTGCTTTGTATAGCTTTTGTTTTTTATTTTGGTGAACTTTCTATCTGATAGTTTTGTTTATATGTTTTGTCTTCATAACCCAGTGGAAGTTTTTAGTGCTTTTGAATTTTTTATACAAAATTTCAACATTATTTTTATTATAAAATAATCTCGGTTATTTTATTTGGCATTCCATTTATTAGTTCAAGCCGGCTTTTATTGCTAAGATATTAGCTTTTTTCTTCAGTGAAAGTTATAGCTTCCAAGAAAAAAACGTTTGAAAAATAATCATTTTTTAAATGATATTTTTCCTTATTTTTAGCTTGTTTCGAATATGCAAGGCACTTGATGATTCGTTCTCTATTTTAGCTTTTGTTTTGTGCTTTCACTTGCTTGAACAATTTTGCCAAACAACCTCCCATTCCACTTAAAAACATTATTCTATTATACAAAAATTATAGAATTGATATTTATTAGTATCTGTTCAATTTGTCAAAAAAATTCTTTGAATATAAATCTCCTTTGTGGGGGTGTGTTTTAGCCCGAATATCCTTCCAGAATGAGTTAAAATTTCACTTCATCATTAACTTGGTGCTTACAGATGTGACCTTATTTGGAGAAATCAGTATTTTTTTTCTGAGGAAGAGGGAGGGGAGCTTTATTTTAAAGCCCAAACCACCGAACCCCCTCCCGTCCTGCACATATGATCCTACAGAAGGTGTTACTTTTTGAAAAAAAAATAATAAGGGAGTAGGGAGTAACCTCATGATCTATTACGTAAAGTGTTTACCATTGTTCGATATTTTTGCTGCAAGAATTTTGATGGCACCTGGACTTGCAGCCCTTTGGGTGAGGGGGGGGGGTCTGAACGGAGGTTATCCAGCCGCCGGGGACAGTGTCAGTCTTTCATGAAATACATCTAAACTGTCCATCATCAAATGGTGCGGCCTGGGACAAGTTTACCCTGTATCTATCCCTAGCTACGACATTACGTCAAGAGCGGTACGTTGGTACGAAATAATATTTAAAAAAATTAAGATGAAGCTCTTTGAATTTTTTCTCTATATATTATTGGCACACCGCATTCTAAAATACTATTCTCTATTGTATCTGGTATTATTCACTTTATTTCTATATTAATTAGTTAAAATATTATAGCTTAAAATTTTTTTTGTGAACCTTGTTTTCTTCTTATTTCCCCCATCTTTAATGCAAGGTTAGCCCATTACCACCTCCTTTTCAGCTTCTTACTATCCTTTCCCTTATCAGCTTGTCGGGAAAAGTGTAAGATATAGTATTGAAACCTGACGTGTTATACATCAGTCAGGTATAATTTTGTATTGTCTTTGTTGTGGCGAAATTGTTCATAAACGCTCCTCCATACTGGGTACTAGAAAAGAATATCGCTTTTAGTTTTTTTTATTAATATTAGTGAATGTTTACCTGCTTTGTCCTTAAATGGTTTTGGAAATATGAATTTTTGTGTTTTTTCGTAGATAATAATAAGGCTTAAGTTTTATTGCATGCCTACTTTTGCCGCCTTATGGCTTCGCCGCGTACTGTAAGGTATCCTCTTTTCTTTATGCCAGGATTCCCAAGGTATATTAGAAAATACAAACGAACCAAAAAAAAAAAAAAAAAAAAAAAAAAAAAAAAAAAAAATGGACCAACAGTTTCCTGTGGTCTTTTACCCTGATAAATTCTTCGCGAAAATCCTCCACGCGTATATTGTTCATCGCGATTTGAAAAATTTCTAACTACAGTGTCTTGTAGACTCGGTTAATGTATTTGACATTTTTATGCTAGAATGCATCAACAGTGGAGGGGGGTTTATGCTTCGATTATTTGCTTATCCAAAAATGTATGCTTTGAATTAACTAAGTTAAAATACCTACAGCAAGATTCCGTTCAATTTTGAAATTAAAATAGGGAATGTCCTTCTCCAGCCGTGGAATTTGGTTGGAAGCGAGCTAAATACCTTCTGTTTTCTAAGTTTTGTTTGTTTATTCACTAGGTCTCGCTAAAATTGAGCCCGAAAGCAAATGGAAGGTGAATTTATCGGAGAAAATTCGTTAACGGTTTTTTCGCTGTTTCTTTTTTTCGCAAACTTTGTTAACGGATTTTCATCGAAAATTGTTGCAGATTCGTTATCACTTGTTCGGTCTTAATGAAAGGTTCTTGCTAAAGTATGATTTGGTTCGTTTGTATTTTCTTCAAACTTATGACACCATGCGTCATTTAGTCTACCCTAGAAGACACTACATAGCCAAACTCAGCAACACATTTTGAATTTAAAGTTAAACACAGTTAAAAAACCTAATAAATAGTAGTCACATGTAATAATGCAAAACCGTGTCTGACGATATTAAGGAAATGCAAGGAACTCCCATGCAAGTTCTTCCTGTAATTGCCTGTAAAATAGTTATTATTAATATGTAACGATAAGAAGTATGAATTTGATATTAGGAGTCAGTATTGATCATGCAAAACGGGATCGGTTTATAATAACAGTAAAAAAAATTAGAAACATCAATGGAACTTTTTACAATAATAGCAAATAAAAAAAAAATTATTGCTAATAACAATTGCTGTAACATTGGATTTTTTTTGCACTCTCAAAACTGTAAAGGGAGGGGGGTGTAGGGGCAGGTATACTTTACAGGATCCCTGTACAAAAGTAATAAAAAAAGGATATTTGTATGAAGTATTTCAAAAAATCATCGCTGAATGTGAATGTTGTGACATGAATTATGAAAAATTCGGAAAATTAAAGTATTTGAGAATCGTCTATTTCTAACTTAAATTAAATCAATCAATTCAGGTATTTGAAGACGATGTCGTCAGGACCAACTGAAGAATCTTAATTCGTTTACCGTGATTCTAAAATACCTAAAATGTTAAAGACCCTTAGTAAGGAAAAAAACACATTTGAAAATAGTATGATTCAGTAACACTCAACCTACAAAACACAAACAAACTTTGTATCTCCATCCTATGTTACAAACTAAATTCAAGGGATCCTAAACATGGAATGTGAAACTTATTTTGATTTAGGAAATGCTTCTTATTTCTCATCAAAAAACTCTTATCTTCATATATTGCCGCAGTAGTTTTTGTACAATCGAAGCAATATTTCAAGAATTTTATGAAAGCTCGAATTCCTTATTTAAAGTTAATGAAAAAAGATGCTTCGTTTTGATAACCACTTCTCAGGTATTAGAAACGGTAATAGTTTGATATAACAGAGAAAACAGCTAACTAAAAAAGAAATATACGATTTGATTCCCATCCACGGCCGTGTCCACGGGGGGGAGGCTACCGGAAAGAAAGGTTTGATGCGTTTTTTAAAGTTTTTCATCCTCCCCCACATCGAACAAAAATTCTTGATGTGTTCTATTCCCCATCCAAAGCTCTTTTTTTATTATAATCGAGGTCGTTGCATTTGCGTTCCGGCATCTCTCCCTGTAATGCTTAGATATATCCCTAATTTATCTAAAACATTTTTGCATATTTGATGGGTTTAATTATTTGTTATGTTTTTTTTTCAATAGCGGTATTAATGAAAATATACAAAATCGTGTATACAGCCTAGGGCTATATCCAAGTATCTAGAGGGGAGGGATATACGAAGCAACAGTGATCATAACGATTATTATATTTGAGGCAAACGTGGAATGGAAAATCAAAAGGTATATTCCTTTTTTTCTTTTTTTTAAATACCCGCATTCCTTATTTAAAGCTCATCAAAGATTATGCTTCGTTTTGATAGCTGGTTTCCTGGCATAAAAGTGTATAAATACGACGCAATGCAGAAATACGATTCTGTATTTTACCAAAATATTACCTTAAAGCCTCATACTAAACAGGAAGACAGATCAAGCTTATATCCGTGTTCCACGCATTTTACCCGCCTTTTGGGCTTATTTTTCCAGAAAGTGGCAAAAAGGCTTGTAAGCTTTCAGTCCTTTGAGTTTTCTGCTTTCAAAACAGGCCGTATCGCAACAACCAAATAAGTTCGTAGTTTAAGCTTACAAATGGATGTTGGACGTCAGGTGATGGTGGCACATCAGCTTCCGTGCCGCCAGCAGTGGCACAAGCATTTTACCTACTACCTCTAAGAAGACATCAATTGCTTGGTTTTCTGTCGTATTTGTTAGCTAACCTTCTATTATTAAGTTGCATGCCGAAGCCCTGTATATACCTACTGAAAAAAAGGAAAAAAAACCTGAAATAAAAAAAAAGCTAAATACATTTATTGACCGCCTTATTAATTCAGAAATTAGCTTCTTTTTTTAATTAAAAAGAAACTATAAGACCAATGGATATTTATTGTATTATTACATATGTTTGGTAGCATCGAAATTTATCCTAGACTGAAATGTTCGCGGTTTCGGATTGTAAAAACTTTGATTCGTACTATCTTGGTATATTCCAACTGCAAAGTTCTAAATGTTTAGAGCAGATGGTTGCTGTATATAAGAAAGAAAACGAATTTTCAGACAAATTACTTTCCATAGATTCTAAATATGTGATATTTTATAAATGCTAAAGCTACTCCTGTTTGACCCAATGACGAATAAGAAATTCAATAAATAAATTTCTGCTCGGTCGTATTGTCCCTTTTATACTAATTCATAAATTTCATGTGGAGCACTCTTTAAATCTTGTTTGTAAAATTAAAAAAGGGCTGTTTTCAGTGATATCCGTTTGGGGATTAGTCACTTCCGCCACGTTTGCCAAAAGGCTAAAATGCTCATGAAAATTCGAAGTGAGCAAAGCTAGCTGGGTTTAGTAGTTCTGAACCCTCTCCCTTCCCTTTAACTAAAGTGTTGGCTCTTGTTTTCAACCCCTCCAAAGAAAACTAAAGAGACATCTACTCTTTGGCATCTAATGTTTAATGTTTTTGTGCTGGAAGGGGAGGCCTTAGGACTGGTAGCCTTAGGAAGACGAATGACTTTGGATCAATTTTAAATTAATATTCTAATTTCTTCAAAAAGCACCGGTGCCATTGTTGCACATCACTCTGTCTTTTTAATTATTTTATGCAAAAACGCAGTTTTGAGAAGAAACAAAATTTATTTTCAGGTCTTGTTGCTATCCTCTGTATTACTAGCATTACAAGTCCAAGTTATAAAACTGTATTAAAAGTACTGAATCTCCATGTAATAGAAAGGATAGGAAATTGCGCAGAAATTGTTTGAGAAACCGCGAATATAACCCCAAATGGTTACCTCCCTAACAGGCCATGAGAGTGAAAGCTCTTATTAATTCTTCTGTGTCGAAATGATTCTACTGTTTTAAAAAATAGCGACGAAGACCACGCTGCCTTTCCATATCAAACAAACACAAAGTAGAAACAATAGGGATTTTTTTTTTCTCAAGACAGTATAAATCAATTCAGTGGATATATCGGCCCTATGTCCAAGGGTCGTCTTCAGCACAACACGAGAAAATATATATATATATATATATATATATATATATATATATATATATATATATATATATATATATATATATAAAACCAGGACTGGGTTCAGTCCTGATTGAACTTTGTTGTAGTAAGGATGCTAGGTCTCTTTTCAAAAAGTCTTTAGAAACATTATTAGTTTCAATTTTTGCATTTTAATGTAAGTTTATACATGTATATATATATATATATATATATATATATATATATTTCTTATGTTGCGCTGAAGATAGCCCTTAGGCATAGGGCCGAAGTATCCACTGAATTGAATTCTACTGTCTTGAAAAAAAAAATCCCTATTGTTTCTACTTCGTGTTTATTTGTTCGCTGTTTTAAGCATATAGTGGTAGAAAAGTCGTTTTTTGAACATGCCATTTTTTATCTCTTGTCATATTTTTTGAGCCAAACCTGATTAGGATAAGCAAATAATTTAAAATCCTTATGAATTAAAATCTTGATTTTTTCCAAAAAAAAACACGTTTCAACGGTATATACAAGGCTTTGAGTTTTAACAGCTTTGTCCAGCATGGTATGCTATAGTCAAGAAGAGGTAAGTCTATTTTCATTCTTTATTATCAATCAAGTTCGGATAACAGTTTTATTAGTGATTAAGAGTTTTAAATGCTTTAGAAAAATACAGGCAGGGACATCAATTGGGGGGGGTCAGTTGCTTCTTCTTGGATTCCCCCTCTTGATTATGATAATTTTCTTTTTGAGGTTGTTTTCATTGAAAACTATGTGGCATTTTTATTGAAAAAATTAAAACAACAATTAAAATCACCTTCTTGTTATTGGTGAATAAAATTTACCCCCACGTTTTCGTAAATTAACGGTATTGAATGGTGGAGGGGGATATTAAAGCATTAACCTCATAATCAAGAGAAAAATCCTTGGGAGTTGGGACTGAACATTTTATTTAGCCTATTAGTTGCAGGAGAGCATGCCACACGACAGTCAAATATAACAAAAATTAGCGTATGCTCTTTTTCAAGTAGTTAGAAGAAATATTCCCCCCCCCCATCCCCAGCACATATCAACATTAGTTGCTGTTTTGGAAACTATAGTTTGGCTTAAACGATTTATTTTTCGTTCTTTTTTTTTAATATTGTATATATGATCCATGCTCTGTTTAGTTAAATGAATATTTTAGTGGCGTTAATTTAAAAAAATTTAGATTGAGGCAAAATATGTTTTCAAAATCTATGAAGGGGGTGCAAATTGGTATTTCTATTTTTCCATTGTGAAAACAAGAAAAGGGGATTTTCAATTTCAGTATCTAAAAAAAAATGGCATTTTTCAAAATTTGGACCCCCCCCCCTCCTAATGGACTCCGCTGTATCTCTTCGAAGATTATATAGGATCTTTGTTTTACTTATATTGGAGAACATCTTTGCTGAGATGTCTCGATGGCTTGAACGGCTAGAGAAAGACAATGTTTTGGAATTCTCAAACATCAAACTAAACCGTATTTTCTCGGTTAAATTCATTCTTTCTGTTTGAAAAAAGTAAAACTTAGTACTATTTTCCGTTTTTTCTTTATATTCGTGTTCGCATTCATATAAAAGAAATGCGTCTCGTTCTTCCTAAGGCGGTACGGTAGACCTTGTTGTGCTGCATTTCTACTTCTCAACCGTTTTATAAAACGGTTGTCATTTAGTTACAGAATTAGTATAATATTTCTCGCTTTTTCTTCAAAAAAATGGAAGTATAAATTGAAATACTATCGACTTGATTTTTTTTAGCTTCATCTAGAAAAAGATAATGTTTTTTTTTTTCCTTTTTTAGTATTCTGTAAAATGAAGGGAACAAGACTTATATATCCCCAGAAGCATTTATTATTAGAAACGGTCACTCTTCTCATCTCTCTCCCTCTCTCTCTCTCTCTCTCTCTCTCTCTCTCTCTCTCTCTCTCTCTCTCTCTCTCTCTCTCTCTCTCTCTCTCTCTCTCTTTCTTTTCTTTCGTTCATTCTATTTTTTTTTTTATTATTATTTTTTTTTTTTAATTGTTCTCTAAAACACTAAGTGTGCTACTTCGAATAAGCTGGACGTGACAAATTTCATTATGTAAATCTACTTGTCTGAATTTAAAAATACACTAGAATAAAAGTTAATCAGATCCTATTTAATCATAAAATGTATAAAAAAGCTAGCTTTGCGCAGTTGCCCCCCCCCCCCCGCACATAAGATGTTTAGGATCGCTCCTGAAACAGAAAGCCCTCCCTCCTCTATAATCATCTTAGATGAAATAAATGCATAAAATATAATATTCAGGAGAACAATGACAAAACCATGACATAATACCAGTGAAACGCAGCTGAAATCACTCCTTTTTGGCAAGCCATATTTAGCGGATTGTTGTGCCTGCATGTCATTAAATCAAGGTTAATAGCAGCTTCTTCTGAAGTTTTTGGTTTCATCATTTCCTGGCAAGGGGCCACGCGCTTGCTCACTTGTGGTTACTGGAGACAGAAGGTAGGACCAATGGGCACGAACTCACATCCTATTGTCGTAAACGATTAGAATCCCTAAATTTCTTAATAAATATTTTTTTTCTTAATTTAGTCTTTAGTAAAACCTCTTATTTAAGTGGAACCCTTACGGCCTCATTTCAGTTTTTGACAAAAACTGCAAATCATGCTTTTACGTCACTCACTGGTAGATAAATATTAACTTATTGGCATCAACGTGCCCATTTTATCTACTTTAAAGTCTGTAGTTAGGCGTATACACAATAAAAGAAAATAGGGATATGGCATATCTGCCTCTGATAATCTCGTTATTATTATTATTTATTTATTTTTGTATAATTTATGTGCAGTCTTTTTGTATTTTGACAAATTTGTGGTTTAAAAACTTTTGAAAGTTTTTCGTCTTTTCTTAATAGTTTCAAAAGTGCAAATAGTTTGTTGTTCACTGACGATAAATGAAATGAAAAACTCGTTAACTTAAGACTAATTTATACAACGGTCTAAAACAAAATAATTGTCAATGAAAAAATTGGACATTATTCTGTCTGGATCGTCTGCATATTCTCCTCTCAAGTATAATCTAGAATAATCTGTTGGCCCCCAACTGGCCCGTGGGCCCATGGATTTTGTATCTGTTGTTCTTTGCTTTCTGATTCAAAATACTTAAACAAAAAATCAATAGCAGATGTATGGGCGTATCCAGGATTTTTGTTCGGAGGGAGTTTTGCAGAAAGAAGCTTTTAAAAAAGGTATCAAAAATTTGTATATATGCATTTTTGTTACGTTTTAGCGAGTCGGACAAAAAAAAATTCGGGGAGGAGTTCAAACCTCGTAACCCCCTTTCTCCTCCCCCTGGATACGGCCTTGATGCAGATGATAAAGTTGTATATTCATTTTATTTCACACAAGGCATCCTGTAAAAAAATTAGAAGTATAATAGTTGTTAGGCTCATGTTCTGTTTTGCTAATCGAGGCACAAAACATGTGATATTTTGGCCTAAAATTAATTCCATAAACTGTTTAAAGAAATCCGTTGGGAATCAATTTGTGTAGTAAGATTTTCATGTCTCTGACCGTTACAAAATACAAAAGGAAATTCTACTTGTCAAGAGCATGAATTGTGGCTTCTTCTACTTTTTTTTTTTTTTATTTTATTTTTTTTTTTAGTTAGGCAAGAGCCTTATTACGCTTTTTGTACCAAACGTTTTAAGATCGAATGAACAACGCCGATCATTAAGTTATGAGACGTTAGTAATAATATTGGCGATTGTTTCTACAAGAATAGTGTCTCAAAAATAAATTATCGATATTCTTTTGTCTTAAAATCAATATATATCTTGATAACTTATGTGAGCAAGTTCATTATCCAGTGTATTTTGAGTAGGTTTGAATAAATGAATAGGTTTGAATAAAAAAAACGCAATAGTTTTCTTTAAAAAATAAAAAGAATCAAAAGTTTTCTAAAAAAATATTTTGCAGATTATTAAAAAAAATTACTTCAGGAAATTCAAAATATTAAAAACCTTGCATGTTCTTTACCTGCTTAATTGGCTGTAATTAACCACTTTGCTTTTTTCTAGTTGGACATCCCCCCGGTTTGCACCGATTCTAAGATGTACTAGGATTATTACCCTTCATTTTGGCCTCGTTTTCAAAAGTTAGGAATTGTCTTAGGTAAGGCCATACCCTGATTTAACCTTGCATTCACTTCCTAACAGCATGCTATGACCTTGCTTGCCTGGCTTCGAACCAACGTAAGTATTATAATAATCGGGCTTGTGTAAAAAAAGGGCAAAAAAAAATAAGGAGCGTCTTTCGTCCGTTTTTGACTTTTGGAATTCCTATCAGAAAAGGAAGGTCCGCACTCAAGGCCTTTTTCGTATTCCTGGATTATATTCGGGTTACTGAGGAAATATATCTTTCCCATGTTTCAGCTGCATTTAATTTTTTTTATATTAAGTACATAATGCATAAACGGTGGATAGATGGACGTGTTTGGTATATTTTATAAAAGTTTTAAAAAAAAGCTTGGTTTTAATAAGGGCTCTAAAAAATGCCACATTTTATTTAGATTCTCAAGTTCCTCTGTACATAATAGACTAATTCGACTTCGATCATTTCTGGACAAGTTTTCGCAATCGACACCACTTTTAATCGTAGTTGACGAGGCCCTAAAAAGGCTACGTTTTATTTGGGTCTTCATATTCCCGTGTTTCCTAATATTAGTAAGAAAACTCATCCTTTCCAAGTTTCAACTACAGTTTGTTTTTTGTTGTGCCAGCAAACTCATTCAAGAGATTGATTATCCCTTGTTAAGCTCTTTTTCTTTTTTGTACTAGTCTACTTCTCTTTTTTTATGACTCATTTCTTTTCCAAAATGCATCCAAATCCATTCTGAGTCACGATAAAATGACTCAGTTACCAAATCAGGAAATCGATTTCGGTGTTTACTGGAAATTAATTGAAAAATGCCACCAGCTAATAAAATAAGGGAATTCAATTAATATTAGAGACATTACTGACAGTATAAAAGAATATTTGTTTCATACTAGAAAATTTCTTAATAAGCATGGCTAACTATTGTTGGGCCATTGAAGATTAGCTTCTGTTGAAAATAAATATGCAATATAAACTATTGAAAATATGGAAAATGCAACAAGCTAATAAAACAAGGTAATTCTTTTGATATTAGGGACAGTACTGAAAATATAAAAGAAGATTCGTTACATACTAAAAATTTCTTAACTAGCATGGCTAACGGTTGTTGGGTCATTGAATATTAGCTTTAGTTGGTTGACGTTGGGAGTCTACCAGCATCATCCACCAGATAAACAAAAGCAATGCTGGTACATTAAAGAAAAAAAGGAAAAAAAAATGTGCAATGTAAACTATTGAAAATATGGAAAAATCCCACAAGCTAATAAAACAAAAGAATTCATTTAATATTAGGGACTGTACTGATAATATAAAAGAGGATTCATTAAATACCAGAAAATTTCTTAACAAGCATTACTAACGGTTGTTTGGCCATTAAAGATTAAGCTTTTGTTGGTTTTTGTTGGGATCCTACCAGCACCTCGACAGTACACCGGGAAATAATAAAGAATGTTGGTACACTTTCCATATTCCATATTTCCGTATTCCATATTAACATATTAACCATATTAACATAACAAGCATTTTAATTTAACGGAGTTGAATTTTCTGTTTTCATTAGTAAACAACACCATGGTTGTTGGAGTTCCAATGATTTCAAATTCTTTGCCATATTGAGAACGTGGTTAAAATTCCAGAAGCTAGTTTTCAGAATTTAATGGAATGTGGAAACTTGGCACAAAATAGCAAGTGCATATTAAAGTATATCAAACCCATTCTGTAGTATGCAAGTCCTGCTTAGGCTCATTGAGTCGGTTCAGGAGCGAGCACTGTCAATCAGATTGGCTCCTGGGAATTTTCCTTCGAAAGGTATTGGAATGTAAGAGCTGTCGTCGCTTCAGCACCCTTAAAAACCTCGATGATGAATTTTTGAAAAATTTTGTTGTTTAAAGTATAGCACCGTGATATTCTATCCGATCAAGCGCCTCCATCAATAACTAGAAAGCAAAGCATAACACAGTGATATTCTACCCGATCAAGCACCTTCATCAAGAACTAGAAAGCAAAGCCTAAGAGAGTAATATTCTACCCAGTCAAGTACCTTCATCAAGAACTAGAAAGCAAGCATAAAACTGTGATATTCTACTCGATCAAGCACCCTCATCAAGAACTAGAAAGCAAAGCCTAACAGAGTGATATTCTACCCAGTCAAGTACCTTCATCAAGAACTAGAAAGCAAAGCCTAACAGAGTGATATTCTACCCAGTCAAGTACCTTCATCAAGAACTAGAAAGCAAGCATAAAACTGTGATATTCTACCCGATCAAGCACCCTCATCAAGAACTAGAAAGCAAAGCCTAACAGAGTGATATTCTACCCAGTCAAGTACCTTCATCAAGAACTAGAAAGCAAAGCCTAACAGAGTGATATTCTACCCAGTCAAGTACCTTCATCAAGAACTAAAAAGCAAAGCATAAAACTGTGATGTTCTACCCGATCAAGCACCTTCATCAAGAACTAGAAAGCAAAGCCTAACAGAGTGATATTCTACCCAGTCAAGTACCTTCATCAAGAACTAGAAAGCAAAGCATAAAACTGTGATATTCTACCCGATCAAGCACCTTCATCAAGAACTAGAAAGCAAAGCCTAACAGAGTGATATTCTACCCAGTCAAGTACCTTCATCAAGAACTAGAAAGCAAAGCATAAAACTGTGATGTTCTACCCGATCAAGCACCTTCATCAAGAACTAGAAAGCAAAGCCTAACAGAGTGATATTCTACCCAGTCAAGCACCTTCATCAAGAACTAGAAAGCAAAGCCTAACAGAGTGATATTCTACCCAGTCAAGTACATTCATCAAGAACTAGAAAGCAAAGCATAAAACTGTGATATTCTACCCGGTCAAGCACCTTCATCAAGAACTAGAAAGCAAAGCCTAACAAAGTGATATTCTACCCAATCAAGTACCTTCATCAAGAACTAGAAAGCAAATAAGTTCTGGTTAAGGCTAGAACAAAACGGTATGCTAGTTCATTGTTCCCAGTTCTCATTGAGCTGTATAATAATTCTAAATTGTTTTAGCTTTTTTTTTTCATATGTTAGTATAGTTCAAGGGCCGTATTTTGAAATGAAAGTGGTAATGGCACGTCTCTTGACATTGTTCTGCATTGAACCAGGACCACAATTGTAGTCTTTGTTAACTCTCTAACTATTGAAAGGGCGGGTCTGGTTCTACGATATACTTCTTTTGGTATGAGCTTTGCTTCAAACGTTCTTTTGCTATGATATCTTTTTTCAAACAACCGAAGATAAAAAAAAATAGTCATTTTCAGCTTTCTTATTCTTCTATAAGAGCTATTTCTCGTAATTTAGCACTTTTTTGGCTCACAATAATCGTGCTTGTTGCCAATAAATTATTATTGATTATTTATGGAAGTTCTTAACATGAAGCACTAACATGCGAAATTATTTTCTCAGAACTTTTTTATTGGAAAAAATACTTGTTCCATTCATTTGCAAAAACTGCGTAACAACTGGTCATTAAGAATAGTCAGTACAAATATATAATAATTTTCCAATTTTATAAAATATAAATAAGTAGAAATAATAGATTTTTTAACTTTCCTGTTCATCGATAAGACTTATTTCTTGTAACTTAGCGCATTTTGGTTTAAAACAGTCACATTCAAAATTAACTATAATTAAACGAATTCTTTGAATATGACGCTCCTTAACATGAAGTATTCGCATGGGAGACCATTTTCCAAGTTCTTTTTTGTCAAAAAAAAGTCGTTTCCATTAATTTGCAAAAACTGGAAAACTTTCAACTTTTTTCCACCATTCTGGACTGTTTTCTTAGAGACTTTTTGGCTAGACAGCATCCTCTTTCATTATTGTCTCATTTTTTTTTTCTTATTAAGATTGTTCTCCAAAACTAAGCGTTTTCCTTTTTCAGACTATGTAAAAGAACTTTTGGATGGAGTTCTTTTGTTCTTTAAATCTTTCCTGCTTCCTTCCTTTTTATATCTCTTCTACTTATGACTTATCCACAATTATTCTGCAGAACAAGGATGATTTTATTTTTATTCTTTCTTTTGTAATTTTTATTTTATTATTTATTTCGGACTTATGAACCTTGACAAAAGGAGTATTTGATTACTCATTAAATAGTTAAGCCTCTCAGAGGCAATTTTTATCAAACCTACTTTTTATTTTTTAGGCTTAATCGTTAAAGCATCGTTTGACTTAATAATCGGTATAGATTTTGAATTGTTTCAGTGAAAAAAATGTGAAATGTGAATTATTACAGTAAAATGAAGATTGAATTGCTCCTTTTTTCTTCCTTATATACAATCTTTTCTTTTTTTTCTTTCTTTTTTGTGCATATTTTATCATCAAAATACTGATCAAAAGTAAGAATCAATCATAAACGTGATAAAAATTTTTGCCATTGAGGTAATTGCTTTCTAAATATTGCTTTCAAAGCATCGGTTTGCTTAATAATTAAGAACTATTATAAAAGATTGTGATAAATTTTGCTGTATAATTGTTGCTTTCCTCGTTTTTATATAAAGTCATAACTTATCATCAAAGTACCGATTAAAAATTTTTGCAAAAGCTTTTTCCGTCGAGGTTTATAATTATTGCTTTCTTCTTGTATAGAAGCCAATCTGTCAGAGTTCTCTAAAATGTACTTCAAGAAATTCTCCGTGCTTAAACATTTAAGAAAACACCAATAAATTACGGACGTTTTCTGTGCCAGAAGCCTAGTATATTAAAATCAAAATGAGCGCCAAAACGAGTAATGAATTTTCTTTTCGATTTTTGGCGCTTATTATTGTATTGACTTGCTCAAATTAGCTCTTGATGATTCATCCTTGTCATGAGAATTTGAATTAGCTCCTCCCCTTGCTATCACTCCCACTTTTCAGCAATTTGTGTTTTATAGAAGGGTCTTTTCTCTCTTCTACTGTTGAAGAATTGAAACACTAGGAGGAAGTGAAAGCATGAATAATAACGCTAACATATAAAAATGTTTATTTTTGATTTTATGTATGCCAATTAATGTTTATTTTATATAACATTTACAATTTTTGTTTTATATGTATTGTAAGGTGTTAATTCTAAAATTAAATCCCCAGTTGATCCAAAGAAATGATGGGAAAAAATTAGTTTCTGAAGAAACGTAATAGATGAGTATCAGCAGAATTCATTATGTTCTTATTTCGAATAGAACGGTTTATCTGCGTTTATTTGCACTGTAAAAATGCTTTTAGTTTGTAATAAAATAATGAACGTCTAGGAAATTGACTAGAGATAAAAAAAAAATTATAGAACCAAATTAATAAAATTATAAATTATAAAAAAATTACTGACGATAGAGGATCTTTTCGAATTACCGGAAAAGAGGAAACTACAATATTCAAGTCTTTTAACAGAAGTGGAAAAGCGGCAATAAAAGTGCATTACCATTTACCACCCCACGCATTACCATGGGCCATCCCACGAATTTCCATGGGCCACTCCATACATTACCATGATCCATACCATACCTTACCATGGGCCATCTCACTCCTTACCATGGGCCATCCCACTTACTTACTTGTACTTGTGACGGGAGTAAGGCGCTTCCGCCTCGCCCGGCATCCAGGATCCTTGTAACCTCTTTGGACCAGGTTTCACGATCTGCTGCCAATTGTTCTGCGAACGGATCTATCGGGCAGACCATCTATGTCCAAATTTCTTAAAGCCACCAATGGGGTTCAGGTCAGACTTGACCATGGTCCACCATTTCTTCTTTCGCCCTCCTTGATGCCTCTTCCAAGAGTTGTGGGGCTCAACTAGAAAGATTAGACGGGGCAGGTATTCTGGTCGTCTCCGCAGGACGTGACCCAGCCATTCTAAGCAGCGCTTTTTATCGGTGGTAGCGACATTTTTTCTAATCTTGCAGAGTTGGTGAATATCGGAGCTAGGTATGCGATCTTGCCGGGAATTCTAAGTACTTGGCGTAAGCATCCATGTTTGAAGGCAGCTAGTGCTCTCTCGTGTTGAAGTTTCAAGGACCAAGTTGCGCATCCATAGAGTAGGATGGTTCGGACCATGGCCGTATTAGATTCGGCTTTTAGTCGTAATAGAGATTTCTCGGCGGTTTCAAAGGGGTTTTCGAAGGGATGCGAAAGCAAACTGCGCCTCGTGTATTCTTTGCTGGATGTTTAAGTCTGAAGAGCCATTAGAGCGAAGTATGGAGCCTAGGTAGGTAAAGCACTCAACCCTTTCTAGCTGAGTTAAGTTTACACTCAAAGATATTTGGGTTGGATGGTTCATGATCATGAATTTAGTTTTCTCTGCACTTACTTTAAGTCCAATCAGATTTGACCATTCGACAATATCATCTTGCATCTTTTGAGCGTGTTCAAGGCCAGAGAGCAGTTCGACATCATCAGCGTAATCCAAGTCGGTCAAGACAGATTTTTTCCAATTTGGGTACCGTTGTGTTGCATTAGGGCGTTTTCTAGCACCATCCCACGCATTACCATGGGCCGTCCCACATATTATCTAGAACCCCGAGGGACCATCCGCTTTCGGGTATTTACATCTTAACAATTAACATAAAATCTGATTTTATTTTGGAAGATTTAACGTATTTTTTATCTTAATTGACGTTTAGTAAAAATTGTAATCGGAATCAGCTTAAATATTTTCATGGGTATGTATCTTTTTTAACGTAATTCAACAGTGTGAATCATGGTATTATTTATTAACAAAAAGTGTCTCTAAGAACTATATTTAAACTATAATTTTTTCGTGTAATAGCTATTGTCTTTTTCCAACTAAAATCTTCCTTTGTCTTCACCATACCACTTCCTTGCATCTTCTTGCTTGCATCTTGACCATACCAATGATTTTTTGCCTTTTTACTGATTTTTTAGCGTATTTAACGGTGTGAATTGCTGAGCAGATGAAAATTGTAAAAAGCCCGTGTAAAAAATAAGTTGTATGCTCAGGATACAAAGGACACTACAAAGAAAGAATATTTTTAGTTGGAAATAAAATTAGTTGGAAAAATTTTAGCTTTCAATGTAAATATAGCTAACTAACCTGCTTTATTTTTCAGATCCAATATACGGATGACAGTTAACTGACAACTCAATTAATAGCAACATGTGTGTTCCTGTGGGGAATTATACAGTTTATCCTATACATAATAAGTGATTTATATCAAGTGATGTTTTTATTGTCTCTATAGGTCTAGAGTGTGATTTTATTTAAATTGTTATAGCTCTTGTAAAGGGTGTTTTTTTTTTCAACCTTTTAAAGGTTATTTTTAAATCAATTTCGCCCTTTTTCAACTTGGGCCTTCAGTTGTTTTTGTTATTGTTTTTTACATTTGAAGAGGAATATCTTCCATTTCCAATTATCAAAACCTCAATGTTTAGATTTTATTTCTCTCTTAATCTCTGCAAACATTAATTTTCCTTTTAAGAGTGTAATTCTAATAACTATGAGCTTTCACGTGATCACTTTTACCAAACGTAAGGAATGGTCATTGTGAGTTAATGCTTATTAGGGCTAATGCTCACAACATGAAAGTAGTTTTATTGCGTACAGAGCTCAGAAAATTCATGATTTCATCCTTGTATATTCTCCATATATCAAAAATACATAAATAAAACTATTGGTTGTCATATTTGCGGGGCATATCTGTGATTCAACCCCCCCCCCCCCTCTGAGAACCAAGCTTCACAGTAAAACATAATTTTCTGTTTTGTTTTTTTTTTTTTTTTCAAAGTGAGAAAAATCGCACTCTTTTTCCCGAATGCATCGAAACTTTCAAGTTACTGCCAAGAATTTTTCGAATGCAAACTTCGCCAGTACGGGTGAATTTTGGCCGTAGCCCTATTATTTTGAATCTAAGACGTCTATGTTTAGATGTACTTCATTTTAGAGCTAATACTTAACATATTGATAATCATAGTATTAATGAGCTGAATTATTGCCAATATTTCGGCTAGACGATGATCTAATTATAAAGTAAAGTATATATCGAGTCCTTATGGTCATGTGTATGTAAGGAAGGATCTTCGTTTGAGGAGAGGGGGGAGTTTAGTTTAAGACATTTTAATTAAGGGGTCTACATTTTGAAATGAAGTTTTCTTAACTTTTCTGTTTTGATTATGAAAAATCCGATTAGATTTGGTTAAGATGTAGCATCTGGTACACAGTGTCGTAATTTCGTCAAAATATTGGGGGTAGGGGTGGAGTTGGGGCCAATTTCTTAAATCAAGTGAAAACGACAGTGGAAATAAAAAATGAGCCATATAGTACCATAAACGCAATGATATACTAAAGGAAACTGACCTGTTTTCTCTGGATGCTTGAATAATGCAGGCTTATCTTAGTTTTGACAAGATTTTTTTTGCAGAAACTGAATTTTAGCTGGGGGCAAACTGGGATCTGGAGGAGGTAGTTGTCTCCTCTGCCCCATTAAAATTACGACCCTGTTGCTACGTCTGACTGATCTCCGCCTAAAGATGATCCTAGTGGAAAAAATTGTTCTGTAATCATGATGAGCGAAGCCTTGTTAATACCAGTTGAAAGCGTGTTCTTGCTATCCGATTAGGTCAAAACAAGGCTGTTATTTACCCGGGGTCACGCAAAGAGGTCCAGAATCATGCTGCATAAGTTGAGGTCCGATGTTTTGTCGTTCGAAACATAAATGGTCACATCTAAAGACTAAACAGTTACGACGTTAGTCGGCTATGGTATATAAAAGGCGTTATGTAATAGTTTTTTATGCTTATACCCTGTTTTAACAAGAGAATAATTGATTGTTTAGTTTAATCCACTTCCCTGGGTCTTATTTGGCTCTGAAAATGGTTTGAAGTTTCCGTTTTTTTTATGCGTTTTTTACCTATCTTAATTTCTAAAACAAAAATAGGTGGTAGTTTTGTGCTTTTTCATGATAATCGTATCTCGAAAATCAAATAAGACATTCCCTAGTAAAGTCACATAACGCCTTTTGAACAACAAACCGAACAGTGGAACCAAAAAAAAAGAGATCCTAGTTTTCTGTTTTTCAGGCAATCTTGGATTTTCTGAGGAGTTAGAAGGGGGAACACTCATATTAACACCATCTGTCATGAAATCATGCAGAACTAGGATAAATGCTTTTATAAAAGTATAGAAATAGCTTTGAAATATTAAATGTGTACTATCGGTCATCAATATAATAATTTGATATTTTTAGTTGTTAACGCTATCTATATTTATTGGTAATACCAATATTTCTTAGATTTAAACAGTAAAGCAGAAAACTCCCCTCCCCTTGTACGAGCCTGGTCTTTTATGGAAAAATGTATTAGGGTTTCGTAGCATATGACTACTTTTTCATTTCTTAAAATTTATCGGTTCATAATTTGATTTATAACGAGCTTTATTCTTCAGTTTAATCCAAAAAAAAGAAATAATCTAGTCATAAAAATGGCTTCTTCTAAATTGTCAAGTGATCTGGATATTAAAATGTAGTTTAATTGCTGGCTTTATGCCATAGTTTGATTATTTGAAGTTAAAGTTTTCGCTAGTGTTAATTAGGGTTTTGAGTGACTATTGTAAATATAGGATTATTATGCAAATTCTGTTGGCGCCCTGTGACTATCATTAATTATAATTTATTGGTTGGTCATGATTTGGAGTTGAATCACTAAGTGCAAACAGTATTTGCATCATTAAATCCAACTTATAAGTCGGTTATCAACAGGTTTTTTTTTGTATTGAAAAATTATCGGATATTTAGAATTTTTAATTTATCAAAATTGTTGGCCTACAATAAATTTGCAAAATTTATGTACCTAATTTTATGCAAAGGTAGTTAACTTTAAAATTGGGGAAATTCCTATGCTTTCGAAAGCGTGGTAGCAATATAGTCAAGAGTTATAAAGTTGGTCATCTACATTGATATTTTTTTTTTAGCTTTAATGGGCTTCTTCAATTTCAAAATCCTCAATGAATAATACATTATTTAATTATAGCTAAATCTTTGATTTCTCCCAATGTAGCACCAAAAACACCAGAAGAAAATAAGCAGGAAATATGAGACAATTAACGTGATGGTTTTATTTTGACATCTATTATGAATATGAAGTTGAAAGAAAGAAGTTGTTCTTGGAAAATAAAATTATTGTCAATTAAAATCAATAAAAATCATTTACCCGAAATTTGACAAGTCAAGTTTTAAAAACATAAAGAATCAACTAAAAAGTTCAAGCCTAAAACTTATTAAAACGCTATTCCAAGGGTTGCCAACTTTCAGAAATCACGTATGCCAGGTGGCACGTGCCAGGCGGAGCGATGTGTACCAAGTCTATTGGAGCATTGCAGGAAGGGCTCCACGCATCACGGAATTGTGTGGCGCATATGGCGCTCCAAGACCAGATGGCGGAAAATAGGTGACATCTCATGTAATTCAAGAATCTTAAAGTATATTTTGTCTTAGTACCTCTAAGATTGCATTCTAAACTGTATCTTCCTTGAAGTATAGATTGATCAAATAATTTTCAATAAAACTTGGTGTGAACTGACTAGAAATCAACATGAAGTTAATTAACAATTTGAGGTTCGAACAAATTTAAAAGAAGGCCTTTTTGATACCCGACTGAAAGTATCGAGTATTTTTAAATGTAGAGTAGTTTTTAGTGCCATAAGTGTGTGTTGGTTGGAAATTGTTAAGTACTAAGCATAAACATGAACAAACCGATGATACTGGAATTAATATCAAATTTGAGACCTATTGTTTATCCATTTATTAGAACAAAAGCTCTTAAATTATTTACCTCTCGTTTTCACTGGGAAAGCGAATTTCATTTCCGAATTCAATTTTTTGCTGCTCTTTCAATATTGTTTATTATCGCTAGAGGAGACCAGCGTACTTCCAAATTTGCTCATATCCCTCTTCCCCCATTTCATCATTATCATCATGAATTGAAAAGCGTTAATTTTGGCTGTTTTGCACAAACCATGTCATGGGGCGGATGAATTGTTAGTAAAGGGCTAGACGGCGACAGTATTGAAGGAAAAGGGGCCAGACAAGGATTAATCCTTAGTCGCCCTGTGCTGGAATATACTCGTTTTTTTTTAATTATCTTCAATAAATCTAAACGTTTAAAAACAGAATACTCTTCTTAATGTTTTGATATGAATATATCACGAGTATCTTACTTTCGAAAAGATAAAAATAAAACATATAAAAATTTAAATATAAATCTATAAGAAAAGATTATGTGTATTCTTAGTATCTTTTGCGTGGAATGTTTTCTATCTGGTCTGAGTCAATAGTCAGAATGTGACATATATATATGTAAATGTATTTACCATATATATATATTATATATATATATATATATATATATATATATATATATATATATATATATATATATATATATATATATATGAATATTATTTAGTCAATGCATATCTTCCAATAGGATAATGCCCTTGATTTTAAATGAGGTGATTGGTTTGTGGTGGTTTATACCTTTTTCACTCCCTTTGAGGTTGTATAAAAATCTTTTGCACGTTATCATAGTAATCCTGCACTTTTTATCCTAGAAGTTTATTTGGTTTAATTATTATTTGGATTTTGCTGTATTTGGTCAACGCATACCTTCCCTAAATAACACTGTTCTTTTGTTTAAATTTTTGTTATTAGCCGTATTTACGTTCCTTCGTTGCTTGCGGCATCTAACAGTAATAAAAATAAAATGTTTTAAAGTAATAAATAAAAATATATAGCATATATAATAAAAAAATAATACAAAATCAGGTCTGTAATTAATAGAAAACAAAATCACTGCCTTTGAGGTTATATAAATTCTTTTGTACGTTATTATAGTATAACTTTGATGTGTACTTTCATGTTTTACTTCAAACATAAAAAGAGTGGAGTGGTTGGAGTCCATCTGCTTGAAAGAGGTAGAGAAAAAAAATCAACATCAACTGAAATACCGGTATAGCAATGGTGAGAAAATAAACGTGTAAAGGGCATACATTCAAGTTATTTATCCCGTGTCTCTAATTTCGAAATTGTATAGGTAAAGCCTAAATTAATGACTAGATCCATTTTTCTTTAATCCAAGTCTTATAAAATTAAGATAATTCTTAAGAATCATAGAAGTTTCTCAAAGACTAATTGTTATTTGAATATTTACCTTAGATGTTATTTGATCATTTTGTTTTACTTATGAATAATGAATGAAGGTAGAACAATCGAATCGGATAGGGCATAACATTGTATCTAAAGGTCAAATCTCAATATTTTGAGCTTCTGAAAATGTTGCCAAAACCGCTTACTAAGTTGTTCTCAAAGGGAAGATTGGCAGTGTAATGTAGGTCAGGATGATAAAAGTTTGGTTGAATATAAACGGGCCTGCTAATCCCCTCACCTTATGTGAAAAGCTTAGCAAACTTTTTCGCAATTATTTAAGAAGCGTTACAATGTCCGAAATGATCTTTAGGGAGGACGGTGAGAATATGAGAAAGAACATTGGCACTTGTCCAAAAAAAGATAGTTTTTAATCTAAATTCTTGGATATATAGACTAATCCTGGTAGGTTTAATCATTTGAATTTACTGACTCAATTTATTTGGGGAGCAAGGGAGGACATGTGCTACCCCCGATTTTTGGCCCCCTTAGGTTTTGAAAAATGCCTTTCTTGGATGTTATTTTTTATTGGAAGGTGTCGTTTTATTAAAAAACAGTAAATCCCCCCCCCCCCCATTTTGAAAATTCGTTTTGTCCCTTCTAAGTTCTCGCGAATTGACACCACTGCTTAGATGATGTTTTGTAATTTTATGATTTACGTTAAATGAATAGAGTAAAAAGATAATCAAGGTTATACCTGGTAGAATTAAAAAAAGACAATAAAACTTGCTTAACTGAAATTCTGTATATAGTGACCATTTGGTCAAACATGTTTCTGTGTTAGATAATTATGGCAAAATGCGCACTTTATACATGAAAACGAAATTACATTTTTATTATTACGGAACTAATCCATTTGTCTCCTAAATTCATGGGCGTATCCAAGATTTTTGTTCGGGGGGGGGGGGGGGTGCTGGTGCATGAAAAAAATTGAAAAACGCATCAAAAATTTGTTATACACATTTTTTGCACGTTTTTACGGGTCTGACAAAAAAAAAATTGCGTGGGACGGGGTTGAAACCCCATAAATCACCCCCCGAATTATTCTCATAATAAGCTGAATTATCCATGTCCAATACAATTCAACACTTCTACCATGATTTATTTCAAATTTGTATGCCACATTGATTTAATGTGGTATAAATATTGCCGTGATTTGGCATCTGAATGACTCATTAAAAACTAACTTATTTATTTCTATGTAAAAAATATTTATAATCCTTGTTTATGGTTAATTATTAATTGTATTGTTTCAATTCTCAAGTATTACTACCAAATAATTAATGAAAAAATATTGCAGTCATTTATTTTTAAACTGGAGAAGCGAGTTTTTGCCAGACCAAAAATACTTCGTGAATTTTTTGGCATCAATGGAAGGGTGATAAATCAGCCTTGCGAAAGAGGAGACAGAGGCCATTTTATGTTTAGGAGATTTGGTGAACCTCACGACTTTTTATTTTATTCTTAGATTACGCAAAGCAAGTAAAATGGAATTCAGTATCTTGCGAAATTTGAAAAATTAAAATTGAAGAAACATTAAATTAAAGAATGTCTTACAAATCAGTTTTAAATTGTATGCAGGTTGCCTTAAAGCTTTATCTCTCTAATTAAAATAGGAAGAATATGTTTATCATATTCAGATTCATCTATTTGCCTTTGGAAGTGAATTAATTTTGTCTTATATTCTCAATTGTCATTTAACGTAGCACTGGCTATGATCAAATCCATTTTCTTTTTTGAGAGAGATAAAACTGGCCTATCATCAATCACTATATCACGGTTGTTGTTGTTGTTGTTTTTTTTTTTTTTTTTTTTTTTTTGTTTTTTTTACTTAAATTACCTATAAAAAAGAATTAATACTGTTTTACCTCTTAATTTGCGACTGAGAGCTTACCGGCTAAAAAATCCGAATTACAACTTTGGTACGTTTTCTCATTTTAAAGATCAAAATGTATTAATTCTGACTACGTGCGAAATCGCATCGTTCTTGGTTTTTAATTATTTTATAATATTTTTTTATTTTTTCAAATGGTTAATTCTGGAGAATTTATTCCAGCTGTTTTTTTAAGAACAGAAGGGGAGCTTAGATATCCCCAACAGGACTCGCCGCGTATAAATATTTTTGTTCCGGCAATTTTGAATCTCGCCTACGTCGTTTGTTGCTGCCCATGGTAGCGAGAATTTGGAATTATTCAACAATTTTCAAAGCCCTATTTTCATGAATTTAAAAAAGAATATACTAATTGTTAAAGAAAAGATAAAAAAAAAAGTACCTCGAAAACCAAATTCGACATTGGACCGAAAACTATCGAGCTTAACTATGGGCGTCAGGCGTGGATCTCAGACGGGCCAAAAGAGCAAATAACCTCTTGGAAGTACCACAGTTTGAATACCGTCGTTTTGATATGAATTTTGTATATAGCTCATTTCAATACAAAACAACTAAGATTATATTGTCTAAACTTAACTTTATCCTCGTAATATTCTTTTCATTTGGTTGTCATATATACTCTTTGCGTTCTATTACATATACATACACAAATCCTAATTAAAAACATAAAAGAGTTTAGTTAAAATCTGATTGTTTAATCGGTGGTGTCAAATTATCTCACTAATTGCCATTATATATCCTTTTAATCCAAATTTAATTTACCATTATATACCTTTTAAGATGCGTCAATAATTATAATCATTTGTGATTGTCATAGTTCAGTATTTTAATATATTAATTATCTTACATTAAAATGTATTAAATAATATATAAATTAGTATATTAATTATTTATAACTGTTAATAATTTTAATTATTATTTCATAGCTGAACGCTACTTGTGACTCAAGCAGAATTATTGATGAAGAATGAAAATATCAATCTTGACACGAAACGGAAATAAATGACAATATATGAAAAAAAATATGTTTCATTAAATTTTATACATGAATAAATGGCCCCCGAATTGGAAATTACGTTTACTGGAAATAATTTTATTTTGAATTTTGGAAACCGTCTAAACCCAGCTACTGACTTCTCAATGGTTTACTAGGCTAATAAGGCTACTAGGTGATTAATAATAATGGTAGTATTATGTAATTAAGGATCAGGGGGGTTAAGTTTCAAGATTCATAGATTTAGCGTGGTCAAACTAAACCCAGCTATTGAGTTCATAGTTGTTTACTGGGCTAATAAGGTTACTAGGTGAACAATAATAATGATAGTCATATGTAATTAGGGGTAGGGGGGATTAAGTTTCAAGATCCATAGATTCAGCATGGTCAAATAACATTATAAATCAGTAAGTTAAACCCTTTTTATTCTTATGAAGTGTGGAACAAGAGAAAAATCAAAATAAGAGAACAGATAAATAAAGACAGTTATAAGGGCTTTAATATTAATTATCGTACTAATTAAAATCTAAAAAAAGGCCCATTTTTCAATGAGTCTTGCTTGGCTTCGTAGAATCCAACGCATAGAGCAAAGCATTGCCTTTTTATATGCGAAATTAAAAAAAAAGTGTATCGTGATATTTCATCTATTGATTTTTTCTATATGGTTTTATACGTTTTAATATTAATTGTATAGCAATCCAAGGGAATTAAGGATACAATATTTGGCTAAAAAATTAGTTTCAAATCTGTATAGTTGAAACTAAAGGTCGCAGCCAAAAAGTATGGGTAGCCTGCAAGAATTAAAACTGGCGCTAGTGGTGACAAAAAAAATGATACTGGCGACACTTGTTTTTTCAAGCTTTGTAGTCTAATCGTTTTTCGGTCAGCTACTGAGATCATACACTTATTAATACCCTAATTTTACCAATTATACTAATTAAATTAACTATTTTTATTATTACACTGAAAAAATGTGCTAAGTGTCGCCAAACAATAGATAATGTTGACAGTTTTTTTGTGGACACTAGAGGCAGTTTCCACTCTTACAAGTTAACCGTACTTTTGCGGCAAAAGTCATCTGGGTACTTATCTGTTATAGCCGCCACACTCAAGTTCTTGGTCTGACAGAACCGGTGTTTTTTCTGTATTTGTACTCGGTTATAATCAGCTTAGCGTGAGAGAGTGTATATACACTACAATTTAGTTATACCCTAACATTTTAGTCGGTATTTGGTTAGGTTTGGATAGAAACCGTTTAATATAACGCGTTCTTGGGGGCCTGATTTCCTTAATTCTCTGCTGTAGTTTCCATAATTTTGTTACTAAATTATTTATTTTCATCATACTTTGGCATATTTCATTAGGATTAACCTAACTTCACTTCGTGAGTATGGTGTCTATAACACATAAGTACCGTCATTTGCTAAGAGTTCTTAAAATAGGGATAAGCAGGGTGAAGTATGTTCAATGACACTATGACGCGACTTTTGTGCTAGACTGTTACGATTTAGCACTGGATCTAAATTTCTAGTTAAATAGTATAAAGCCTTCAGTTCCAATATCTAAATATTTTTTGAATTTTCTGTTACGATCTTTTAGTATAAGAGACAATAAGATCTAGTAAGTAACAGGAATGTTGGAATTTGTCTCTGTTCAGTCCATAGAGTCGGACAACCCAATAGCCAAGATGAATCCAAAAATATTGGGTAAATTTCATTTGCCTGCTTGTTTATTGGCTGGATCTAAATTCTAGTTAAATAGCTTATAAAGCCTTCAGTTCCAATATCTAAATATTTTTTGAATTTTCTGTTACGATCTTTTAGTATAAGAGACAATAAGATCTAGTAAGTAACAGGAATGTTGGAATTTGTCTCTGTTCAGTCCATAGAGTCGGACAACCCAATAGCCAAGATGAATCCAAAAATATTGGGTAAATTTCATTTGCCTGCTTGTTTATTGGCTACATTTATTAATTTATAGCCAATAAAAGATCCTAAAAATTAAACCACTAAAAAGCAGTAAAGACAAAATATGCCAATTCTTCAGCAATGCTACTGAACTTCGCAAATATTTAAGAAATATCTGCCATCTGTTCTTTTTAACTTTGTGGTTCTGTCTTTCTTGCTTCTTAGTGTCTATTTACACATAAGCTTCAATCAAATCTGACTTATTTAGAAATAATGAAAAAAATTCCCTTGGATTTCTGCCCATATCCATTTTCATATATTTGTAAATTTTTGGACATTTCTGAATACTCATTTTTGAGATGATAAAAGATTGGGGTTTGAGTGTGCCATAGATTGTGCCAGAAAGTGGCGTCGTAGATTTGGTTTATTCTGATTACTTTTGGTACCAGTTCTATATTTAATTTATGTTAGTGCGATCGTTTTTAATTGTCTTTCATAACTTTCGAAAGTTATTGATAAAAATCTAATCTAATAAAATTTGATAAAATCCCAATGAGTTCTTTCTTAAATAGGCTGGATACTCTCCTCTCTCTCTCTCTCTCTCTCTCTCTCTCTCTCTCTCTCTCTCTCTCTCTCTCTCTCTCTCTCTCTCTCTCCCCTCTCTTTCTCTCTCCTCTCTCTCTCTCTCTCTCTCTCTCTCTCTCTCTCTCTCTCTCTCTCTCTCTCTCTCTCTCTCTCTCTCTCTCTCTCTCTCTCTCTCTCTCTCTCTCTCTCCCCTCTCCTCTCTCTTTCCTCTCCTCCTCTCTCTCTCTCTCTCTCTCTCTCTCTCTCTCTCTCTCCTCTCTCTCTCTCTCTCTCTCTCTCTCTCTATCCCTCTCCCTCTTCTTCCTCCTCCCTCTCTTTTTTCTCTCTCTTTCTCTAAAAAGGGCATCACTATATGGTTATTCTCTCAAAACCTTAAAAAATGGAGGTAAGTACCAAGTTTTTGCACTACTACTACTACTGAACTAAATCAACAGAATTTAAGTACATCCGGTTGTCAAAATGGCATAGGTGTAATATATTAGAAAGAGAGTTGGGTATAAAGTTGAAAATTGATGGGAATAGATTATTAATCCGAGGTTACTTTACACACTCAGATCTGCCATATCCCTGGAACATCTAAGGGCTTTACGTTGGAAATTTTAGGTCATGCTGGGGATGTTGAATTGAAGCAAAAGACACTGTGTGTATCGAAGGTTTCAAAGGCATTTATTTGCGATATCACGGCTAAAGGTATTAAGCTGAAACTTAGAGAACATGATGAAGGTATGTTGATAGAATGGCTAAGGGTCATTAAGGTAAAACTATCAAAGAATGTTTAGGTGAATGATGCACTAAATCGAAGCAAACTAATTGCATCCAGGCTGTCAAAATGGTGCATCTGCCATATAATAGGAAAGAATCCGGGTTTTGAAATCGAAAGTTTCAGGGGTAATAATGCCACTGCTGCTGCTACTACTAGTACTACTGTAACGCTACTGCTAGTACTACTGTAACTGAGATTACTTGGGGCTGTAACAGCAGATACATCTAGCTGGGACTTATTGTGACTGCGACTGCCTAATATTGCTGGTTACTATTCTATGACTACTTGTTGCTGCGATTCTGAATACTTGGGACTGTAATTCTGACTACGAGCACTTGTTATTGCTGGTGGCTACGCTTTGACTACTTGCGACAGCACCTGTGACTATTTGCGACTACTTAGGACTTTGACAGCAAATACTTATGACTGCGAATAAGTGTAACTGTGTTAGTTGCTCGCCAATTTTTTTGTTCACCTAAAAAGGGCACTATAACGTTTAATTTCCGTTCAAATGAGCCTTCTCCCAATCTTCTAGGACCGTTGGCTTGAGACGATCACCCCACGGGGAAAAAAACAACAAATAAGCACGCATCCGTGATCTTTCTTCTGGCAAAAAAAAACCCACAAAATTTCATATTTTGTATACAGTTGCGTGAAACCTCTGCAATAAAATTTTCTTATTCTAGGCTTAGGCTTTTCACTAAGATCACTTGCTTAACTTGGAGGGGGTGTCCCCCCTTCAAAAATGAGACAAATATCTCAGGCTTTAAGTTTTGATGCTGACAGTAAACTTAATAAATTTTTATTTTTGGAATTCAGTAACAAAAAACTCTGATGTATCTATTGTTATCAAAACTTCTATTTTTAGAGTTTCGGTTATTATTGGATCGAGTCGCTCCTTACTTACAGTTCTTTACCGTGAAGTGTTTGTCCGAGCTTACTCGAAGAAATTATCGAAGATTACTTTACGATTCTTGACTTTTTATCCCACTTATTTAAGAATGTTTTCTGAAACCTAGGGGTCGTTTAATTAGAGCAATAAGAAGTTTTTTTGAAGTTCTAAAAAACAGTTTAGTGTAAAGAGCGAGGGGTTAAGGAGGGGACAGCCCCTTTCATATACGGAACTTTTTTTTTGTTTTAAGTTTTAATGTTGGTCCTTACTCGCAGTTGAAAAACTTGTTTTTTAATTTAATATCTGATCGTCTCAGCTCTTCCTTGGATATAGTTGATGTGTCTTTTTGACAATCAGAGTGGAGTTACTTTGTTTTGATGTTGTTCATTACCTCCCTTAACATTTCTTTGAAAGTTGTCTAAAGTAAATGTAGTACCAGTTTCAAGCATTTGCAGTCACAGTCGCATGTTGTCACCGTCACAAGTAGTCGCAGTCGTAACCAGTCGCATTTGCTGACGCAGTAGATTTAGTAGTAGTAGTGACCCTCAAAGTTTCAGGTTAATACCTTTACCCATTCCTTATCAGATATTATTTTATTTTGCCCCTTCTGACCTTGAATCGGGTGAAAATGGAGCACTAAATGATTAAACTTTTCAGTTCAGATGTTATTTTTGGTCTCCTTAGATTTTGATTAATAGGAAAAGATCTTTCAATTAAAAAAGTATTGAAAAAATTTATATTTCAGATTCCCCCCTCTTTTCCTTGAAAAAGGGGTATTTCTGCACGGGCGATTTTAAATATAACATTAAATAAAATCTTTTTAACATTTTGGTGCTAATTCGTGTGTGGATAGTTAAAATTCTAATTTCTCACCGCATTATATCACATAATTGCATTGCTACTTTCAGAGTTGGGGCTCAAAAATACCAAAGTAGAGATTTTATGGGTAAATCATCAGACAAAAAAATCACCACATTATGAGATCAGGGTTGCCAACTGCCAGCGTCTAAAAAGAGTGCAAATCAAGGCCAAAAAAGAGTGCAAGTTGTTGAAAGAGAGTGCAAGTCCAAAAGTTTGCGCCGCACGTGCAATCCCTTTCACTGTTCTGACCACTCTTACGCCATTTACAAATAATTATCATTTATCCTTTGATCAATAAACATATTGTCTTTAAGTTTTTTGAATTTATTTAAAATGAAGTTAGGAGGGCTGCCTGCTTAAAGCAACCTCTAAATAGTGGGTTAGATGATCATTATCATTTTCTTTCGTAGTTTAAAAGGTATTTGCAGATGTTTATTTTGATTTCTTGAATTTTTAACTGAACCATACGTCATCAAATATTTTAGTTGACGTCATCAAATATTTAGTTAAAGTTTCGTCTCCATTTTGCCCAATGTTTTGAAAGGATTATAAGAGGTCCAAATAACAAGTCGTCGACTACAGCAGACTTCACTGTAGTCAAGTACCGTACCCTAGCAGCAAAAAAAAAAATGCTGAAAACGTTCTTAGTCACACAAAATAATTCTTCTTCTTCCTCTACTGGATTTTCTCCTTCTTTTCTTCTCTTGTAAATTCATGTCAATATGAAATAAGTAGTTTTCTGGGATATTCTTAGAAAGTGGATAGCTGTTTGTTCGGCGAATGTACTGGCTTTGCTTTGACTACATTAATTTTGAGCATATTATGAATATAGATAAATGCGCGTGAGACAAGAGTTCTCCGAATGGGGTATTTTAGAACATGTGAATCAGAGATAAATGCTTTTCTGTTTTTTTTTTTTATCCCAACAACACTGAAGTGTAAATTTAAGTTTTCTACTATAGAAAAATCACATCAAGAGCTTGCAAAAATGTTCAATAATACGTTTCATAACATTTTATTTTGATGCATTTGCAATGTCGTTCGAAGAGAAGTCATAGCCCTTCTATACCTACACAGAATTTCGTATAAAATAATAAAAGCTAATAAACCATTTTCTTTATTTTATTTTTAAACAATAGTTCCCAGTGCATAAACAGCAATAAATCACAATTTACTCCTAGCTCTTCACAACTACAGGAATTGTAGTTGTGAACAACCACACTTTTTAAAACTGCAAGGATATGCTGCCTCACAGCATTAGAAAAAAAATAGGAGGTTACGAAGGTCTAAGGAAGACAACTCCTTATATGTGCAAATATCAGGATATATAGATAGAATTTGAACCTTGTAACAAGAAACGCGCGCAAGAATTGAGTTTGGAATGATCCAAAACTTCAAATAGAGGACAATTAAAAAAAAAGAACACAAACATAGAGCAACCCTAGCAAAAAATTGCAAAAATCTTAAGATTTTAAAAGAAGAAAGACAGGTATTAATGGACCATGCTCCCATACAATTCACATGACTGCTTATAACTACCAGTAGTGAAGTTTCATTAAGAAAGTAGAAACAAAACGGATTTATCATCCTTCAAAAAAGCAAATAAAATTACGTGTAGGTTATAACCCATATGGATAAATTAATAATTAAAGCTAAAATCAAACAAGGTTCAAAACATTTAATGAATGCAATATCTTAATTTCTTTTAAGCATAGTGTTTAAATAATAAATTCCAATTCCCAAGAAGGGTAAGCCCGCCACCCGGTGCTCGTCGTCCCGCACTATAACGGTGGCTGCTACCTTCTGTAAACTTTTTGAACTTCTGTTAATTGACCATCTGAACTCAAAATGCTATGTTCCACCTTACCATTTTGGATTGCAGTTACGTCTCGGTTGTGCCCAGGTATTTTCGGTTGTCGAGAACCCATTGATCGATGCTGATGCATCAGATGAAACTTTTGTGTTAGCCGGGCACGATGTTCGTAAAGCGTTCGATTCTCTCATTCACGCCGCTATGCTACTCCATGCAGAAAAACATGGAGTCAGCCCTTCATGTATCAGAGCCCTTCGAGACATGTATTCTCGTCTTAAAGTTCGCCTAGTGCTTCACCTGTTATCTAAAGCTGACGGCTCTCAAGTCTACCCCACAACCCCGACGACGTTGATATTTATGTCAACGTCGAAAAATGTGCCCGTCAAGGTGATATTTTTTTCCCTTCACTCTTCAATAACGGAGTTCTTGATGCACAATTAACTGTTCCCACATCTTTCATCTTTGCCGGTCTTGATTTATCTCTCGTATGTTATGCAGACGACATTCTGTATTTGAGCCGCACTATCCAGCGCATTAGCGAGATTTTCGCAACGCTACAATCTGATTATGCAAAACTAGGTTTTCAGTTAGGTGCTGAAAGGTCCGAAGCTGTATTCTTCAACTGGAAGTAAGCGTTGCTTGGGGATATTCCTCTCGAAAATAGTAGAATTAATCCAGTGGATCATACCACCTACCTCGGTCCTCCCATTGGTCTGTCAATGATCCATACGCGACAACTATTAATTGCTCATATTGAGCATAGAGTTGGCTTATCATATGCTTCATTCAATAGTTAGGTTAACAGTCATTCACTAGCTATTGAAGAGTGAACTTTTATGACCGGATTACTTTTTCAAGTTAAAAAGATTAACTTTGATATTGTTTTGGACTTGTCTATTGCGTAATTTGATGCAAGTGTAGACTTGTACGTGTGGATTATAGTATTTATTATGGCGGTCACTCAAGCAAAGTTTGATGAAGGAATGAAACGGCATCAGGCGTCACTGGATAAAATATTAGCAGAGCAGAGAAGTTTTTCTGTCTCAATAGTTTCCCTTCAAGACGAAGTTAGGCAAATATCAGCAGAAAATGTTAATCTACGAGATGAAGCAAAAAAGCTTCGAAATGATCTAGAGCAAGAAAAATTGCGGAATAACGATTTGGAGAGTAGGCTTTTGGACATCAAAGTGAGAGAAAGGAGATTAAATTTGATTGTTCATGGTTTGCTTGCTGAAAAGCATAATCAGTCAGTGACTAGCGACGTAATGTCTCTTCTTTCTGACAAATTGCAAGTTACCAAGGACACTTCTCTTACCAAGTGTTATCGCCCAACGAGAAATAGCAGTTCAATAATCACTAGTAGGAAAACTAGTGTTCGACCGGCCCCTGTTTTTATATCGCTAAACACGGATTGTAGGATTCAGTCGATTCTCAGTGAGGTAAATAAGTTGAAGGGTACTGGAATTCGCATTTGCAGTTATCTTTCACCAAAGCTAAATTTTCTACGGAATGAGCTATTGTTTAAGGGAAAGGACATGCGTGATCCGAGTTCGGTTCATCTTACGCGTATTAAACAAAAAGATAAATTAAACAAAAAGAGCAAATTATGGCTCGAATGTAAAAAGTGTCCGTCTTCACAGTGGGTTAAGATTGACTAGTTACGGTGATTAATAATGGCGTTTCGTTTGGTGGGATAATTTTTATTACTTTACAATATGTAGTGTTTCTCTGTTCATACGATCTTTTTTTTTTCTTGTGCGATTTTTTGTCCCTCTGTAGATTATTATGAGTTTATTCAAGTCTTTTTTCTTTCTTTTGTGTGTGTTTCTATTTATATGAAGGAATTGAGTGCAATAATTTTTCAGTATCCGCATTTCATCTTACAATGAATATGTTCCATTTCTTTCTCTTGTTTCTATTTATTTTCAAACAGTTTCGTTTTCTTTCATTATTTTCGAGTTCTCACTGGTTCAGTTGTTTTTGCTACTTTAAGACTCAGACGGTGTGCATTTTGCGAAAGTTTCTGCTGGTTCGGATTATAATTCTGATTTTGTACAGTGGATGATAATTGTTTTGGGGATAGACTAAGATACATTGAGTCTAACCTTTTTCATTTTTCCACATTCCAGAGCCACGATAAATTTTCAGGAAATGAGATAAATGATGGTGGGCTAATTAATTTTCCAAATTGTAAATATAAATTACCTTCCGAAGTTTCTAATCTTCCCAGTACTGGTGTTGTGAGAACAGGATTTTTAAATTGTAGGGGTTTGTTTAGTTCACAGGATGATCTTGTCGATGTAGTTCATAAACTATCTTGTCGCGTCGTTGGATTCTGTGAGACTTTTATTACAGACCTGACTCCTCAAGTTGTTTTTCCTGGATATCAATCATCAAATTGCTTTCCTTCATCGTTGTAAATTATGCTTGTTTATATTTCATTTTGTATGCTATTTTTTTTTATAGAGAAACTTAGTTGTTATTTTTTTTTGGGGGGGGGGGTATTTAGCAGAACTACAAGTAGTAGCCGGAGAAGAGAGGAGACGGCCTGAAAGGTGAATATCTGTTTATATTGCTCATTTTTTCAGAAATTACAGGGTAAAAAAAGCTAGCTCTTGTGTAGAGTAACATATTAAGCCTTGTTTCTTCAATGTCATTGTCTCATACAATCATCTAAGGAAAGTCATCTTGTTCCTCAGTATATCTATTTAATATCTTTAAAGGAGCAATTGTGTATGTATTTATGTATGTATAATATTTTTTCTTGAAGATGGTTCCATCTTTTTTTTTTTTTGAAAATAGAAACCCTGGCATTTTCTGGCTTGAAAAAACGAAATAGATGAGTCACGAGTTTGAGCAAATTCGTTTAAAGTCTTAATTTTGGCAAAAAAATCATGTGAGTTACACGACATTTATATACACTTCAAGAGCATAAATTACATCATTCCCTCCTCCTCAGGAGTCGTATTAGTATCTACAAGGCATAGAACATTACAAAAGATGAAAAATGACCCTGAACAGCCAAAGAAAAAGGCAAGGAACAAAAAGCAGTAAGAATAACATTAAATTGCAACGAAAAACGAAGCACAGCAAAAACTGTAGGAAGAACACAAAGTAAAATTACATTTGAATGAAAAAACGTGTTAGTAGAGCATGCATGGGTATTTGAAGGATGAACGGGAAGAAAGAATTGAATTCATGGCAGAGTTGCTTAATTCAATCAAAATTACTGGTTTTTCACCATAAAATGAAGAAGTATTATTTAATATTTGATTAATTTTCACAGTGGCAAATCTGATCTTCAGAATACTTGAAGACAAGACCACTCCCTACATGGTAATATCCCAATCTATGCGATATGATGCTATTCATGCTCAAGCAATTGTATTTTGCTCAAGCAAAATACAGAAAATGAAGAAAAACAGATCTAGAAAAACAGAAACGGCAAAAACGGTAAGAAAAAATGGAACAGAAACAAAATAAATGGACTCGAATTCATAGGAAAAAACCTTTCAATTCAGAAGCCATTGAAGAAATTGGATTCGAGATTTTCCCTGCTTTCTCCCTTTTTTCCCTGAAAAAATGAGGTATATATAATTAAACAACTTTTACTAAAAATTTCGGTGCCAGAAATATTTCTTTTGTGCAAATGCCGGGTTAAAACTGTATTTTACGGGACTATTGGATCGTGGATGGTTTAACATGGAAAGCTAGAAAGGCTAGCAATTTGTAAAATTTTAAATACTCTTCAGGTTTTGAAGCCCAGTTTAGAGTCATATTTCTTATATTTTTCAGATGTTTTATAATGAAAAACATTTTGCAATGTTTCATAAAAAAATGTATTTCATAACTTAAAAATTTTCACCGAATTTTATACACTGAAGAAATATTTGAATTTGACCACTTAATTGCCTCAAAATCCAATAATAAAACCAAGAAATAATTTGATAATTGAAGAATTGCCCCCAATAACTGTTTTTTTAACAATTTTTGAAGGGTTGAACGTACAATGATCGACCCTAATATCTTAATAAGCCCTTACGGCACTTAGTTAGGTTCAGATGATATAAATTCAATTAGGAGTTGTTAATCTGGGAGTGGGATCAATAAAGTCAGTGACCTATCTCGTTCAGCGTTACCAATTCGTGTACATTTCGTGTATTTTGTAATATTTATGTTTTCTTTGTACTCTTTTTGCAAATTATTTGCTCTTTTTCAAAATGATCATAGTAAAAGTACTGCCAAAAAAACTTCAAATTAAATTGGGGTTTTTAAGAGTCCCCCCAGTCGTCTTTCTTATATTTTTAACCATCTATGAAGAAGTAAATTAAAGGATGAATAACAAGTGAAAGTGTGGTAATCCAATATACAATTTTATAGAAAGAATTCAAAAGCTGTTGGGCACAATGATTCTTCTTGGTAATGAATAAGTGAGTATGCAACATGTAGTAAGGCGATGGAGATGCAACAACCAAAACAAACCTTCTCAGGCCTAAGGTTGTGGAAACCTTAGGCCTATGCACAATTTCAAAACACGAATCTTTGCTTTTGATAGCAATTTTTCCTAAAATAAAAATATTATCTTACGAGCCAACAAAATATCAAAAGAGTATGATCGTCTGGGCTTCAGGTACAGAAAGGATTGGACCAATTGACTTATTGTACATCGCAGTTGATTTATGTCATTGATAACAATTTTCTGTTAAGACCAGGCTTTCCATTGGGTTTAAGTGACCGAAATCGGTCGCAGTTGATTGTAACGCTATATTCAACACGAGAATGGCTCTTTCTACTACTCAACATGATGAATTACCTGATGTTTCTAGGGTAGGAATAATCCCTTTTTTTTACATAGGAAGATAGAAGAAAAATTACGTCATTATTTTAACTTGCCTGTTGTTTAGACTTCCATACTGTTCGTTGTGTGTCAGTCGTATTTTGACCTTAATTGGTCTATAGGGCATTGTGGAATTTATGATTCCATAACGCCCTATTATATAATTTTTATTATTATGTATATAAATATATAATTAATATATTATTATTATTAAATAATAATAGTAAATAATTATCATTATTATTTATCGAAAAACCCATCATACAAAAAAGGGATAAGACTGAGCAATAAACGAAAGAAAAAATAAAAAAGAAGAAGAAAATTTAAGCTAAGCACGAAAATAAACACTTAAAAACACAAGTAATACATCTTAACTACTGAGCCAGTGCCAACTACCAAAGATGGTTCAATTTCGTCAAACGGGAATCACAAGCACGAATTCGCTTTTCCACAGCTATAATGGGGTCAGTAATGCAGAATTTTCTAACTAGGCAAGAGCTGTGGGTCTAAGGGTAAAAACGTAAAAAATATTTTGTGAACCGTAAGAAAACTGAACGTAATTGACTTGTCATATTTTGTGAGCATTTTCCAAAACGGCGATACGTACAGATAATGTGGTAGAGCGACAGAGATGAAAAGTTTCGAAAGAAGACGGCGGTTGAACCGTAACTTATTCGTTACAAAACAAGTTCAAGCTCATTTATTTATTAATCACATATACATGTATATATGACATAGACCTATGGGGAGACAAGCTCGAAAAACTAGGCCTAGACAAAGATACAATAACAAATTACACTACAATACAAAGATAAACATGACGGCAAATATACAATAACACAACAATAATAAGAAAGTAGCAGCTAGCCCAGGAATTCAATATTATTGACCAAAGTTAAAATTTCAATATTATTAAATATTAAATTAATACTAGAAGATAGCTGAGAGGCCCACATTCACCCAGAGCAACAAACTATACAAATAATTTTGCCTTATTAAAAAGATGCTTAATTAAAAATAATCCTGAACTAAATGAAATTTAAGTTTCCTTTTTAAACAGTTCGTGGTAACGAACTGTAGTCAAACAGTTCGCGGTAACGAACTGTAGTAAGGAGCGACCCGGCTCAATAGTAACTGAAACTCTAAAAATGGAATTTTGATACCAATAGTTACATCAAAAGAATCGCATATTAATGCTGATTTTAAATATATAAGTTTCATCAAGATCAGTTATACCCATCGAAAGTTACGAGCCTGAGAAAATTTGCCTAATTTTAGAAAATAGGGGGAAACACCCCCTAAAAGTCATACAATCTTAACGAAAATCACACCATCAGATTCAGCGTATCAAAGAACCTTACTGTGGAAGTTTCAAGCTCCTATCTACAAAAATGTGGAATTTCGCATTTTTTGCCAAAAGCCAGATCACGGATGCGTGTTTATTTGTTTTTGTTTTTTTTCCCTGGGGTGATCGTATCGACTGAGTGGTCCTAGAATGTCGTGAGAAGGCTCATTCTAACGGAAATGAAAAGTTCTAGTGCCCTTTTTAAGTGACCGAAAAAATTGGAGGGCACCTAGGCCCCCTCCCACGCTCATTTTTTCCCAAAAGTCACCGGATGAAAATTCTGAGATAGCCATTTTATTCACCATAGTCGAAAAACGTAATAACTATGTCCTTAGGGACGACTTACTCTCCCTCAGTCCCTGTTGGAGGGGCTGCAAGTTACAAACTTTGACCTGTGTTTACATATAGTAATGGTTACTGGGAAGTGTACAGACGTTTTCAGGGGGATTTTTTTGGTTCAGGGGGATATTTGAGGAGGGGGCTACATGGGAGGATATTTCCATGGAGGAAATTTTCATGGGGGAAGAGAATTTCAATGAAGGGGGGCGCGGGATTTTCTAGCATTGTTTGAAAAAACTATGAAAAAATAAATATGAAAAGTTTTTTCTACTGAAAGTAAGGAGGAGCATTTAAACTTAAAACGAACAAAAATTATCACGCATATGAGGGGTTTACCTCCTCGTTATACTTCACTCTTTATGCTAAAGTATTTTTAGTAATTTCAACTATTTATTCCACAGCCTTTGTGATTCAGAGTGTGATTTAAGTTCTAAAGCTTAAAGCTCAAAGTCACTAAAGCTTAAATGGGACATTTAAGCTTTAGTGTAAAGAGCGAGGTATCGACGAGGGTTGAACCCCCTCATATACGCAATAAAAACATACGAATATAGGAGTTCGTTACGTAAGTTGATTCGTAAGTTACGTATAATTTTTACCAATGAAAACGTAATTAAGTAATTAGTTTTTAAGTAATCAAAAAATTGGAGGGAAGCTTGGCCTCCTCCTTCACTCCTTTTTCTCAAAGTTTTCCGAGAATTGCAATTAATTAATATGCAAATTTTGTTTTAATTATTTATGTGCGGAGAGCCAAGATAAAAACATGCATTAATTCAAAAACGTCCAGAAATTAAATAGAAAAAAAAACAAGTTTTTTTAAATGAAAGTAAGGAGCAACATTAAAACTTAAAACGAACAGAAATTACTCCGTATATGAAAGGGGCTTTTCCTCCTCAACGCCCGGCTCTTTACGCTAAATTTTTTTAATGTTTTAAAAAGTAGAGTTGAGAAAAAGAGTCAATCTTTGGCGTAAAGAGCGGGGCGTTGAGGAGGAAAAGCCCCTTTCATATACGGAGTAATTTCTGTTCGTTTTAAGTTTTAATGTGGCTCCTTACTTTCATTTAGAAAAACTTGCTTTTTTCTATTTTAATTAAATGGATAGAAGAAAATTTAGCAATAAGATCCTTGTGAGCATCCCAGCACCGGGCTATTGACACAGACAGAGCGAATTTAGATCTCTGAGTACTACACTTGTCAATACTCTTTTTTTTCGAGTGTTATAACTATGTAAATCTTGTGATTGGGATAACAAACTTTGATTGAGGTAATATGGTGGTAATTTCTTAATGTCATAATTGAATGCTCCAAAAGTAAATTGTTGAGACACTGAAGCTATATCTAGATAAGTATATAAAGATGCTGTAGAAGACTTATTTGGAAGTTCAATAGGTGATAGAATAACAAGTTTAAGGATTCTTAGGGCTTTATTTTGTAAAATCTTTATTGGTTTAATATGGCTTTTAAATGTAGATAAATATACTAGAGAACAATAATTAATATTATTCCGAATCAGAGCAAAATAAATACTTCGTAAAGCAGAGTAGAGCAAATAAAGCTTCAACCTTTGCATTAAACCAATATACCTTTAAATCTTCAAGCGTAGATTTTGAATGTGTGTTTTAAAAGATAAGCTTTCGTCAATCACAAGTCCTAGGTACTGTATCGTTTTCAGCCGAGATATTGGTAATAGATACTTTGAAGAAGTAACTCGGGTAATTCGAAGGCAAATATTTGATTTTCTGCCGTAAATTATGAAATTAGTTTTTGATACATACAAAGCAATAAAATTTAAAGAATACCAATCACGAACATTAGAAAATGTAGTATCCATTTTTGCCTCCAGCTCCTCGTCATTACTCGCAGAAATTGAAACTGCCGTATCATCAGCAAAATGTGTGTTGAAACATGGGATTGCCAAAGCGCGCTGAAGATCATTAGTATAAATTAAAAAAGCAGAGGACCTAGGACAGAGCCCTGAGGTACCCCAACCTTCGAAGACTGAGGTACAGGCGAAGAGAGGAAATTGCCTCCATCTAATCGTTGCTTTCTCTTATCGAGAATAAGATTTAACTAGATCCAACGCCGGTCCGCGCAAACCACGATTATCCAATTTAGAAAAAAATATACAATAGGATATTGTATCGAATTATTTTTTGAAATCTAAATGTATTGTTGCTAGAATTTCCCGTTTATCTAAGCTTTCATGAATATATTGGATGAGAACAACGATAGCGTGTTCAGTATTGTGTCTAGATCGGAAACCAAACTGGGAATTTGTGAAGAAATTAGACAATATAAGAAAGTCACAAAACCTCTTATAAATTGCCTTCTCAAATATTTTAGAAAATCCTGACAAAATAGAATTAGGGCGGTATTTTGATGGGTTTTCAGGAGAGTCCCTTTTGTGAAGCAGAGTTATCCGCCCTTCTTTAAAGCAGATGGGAAAACTCCAGTTTTAAATGAAAAATTAATTATGTGCTGTAATGGTAATATTACTGCAGACAATATTTCTTTAACAATTATAGATCTAGACCCGTCAATTCCCACTGAATTACCTGGATTTAGATCACACACTATTTTTGTTATTTCAGACTGAGAAATACGCCGAGAAAAGTTCAATTACTTTGAGGAGATGGAAGGTATGAAGGAAAATGTTTATTACTTCGTGAATCAAACTGGTTCATTACTGATGAAACAATTTTCTCTCCTATATTAGCAAAATAAGCATCAAAATATCAGCCACTTTCTCCGATTTATTAGTAGTCGATCCATCTTCTAAACTAATAACTTCAGAAAACTAAGACTTCCTTTCTTTCCTTTTTTTGAAAAAAAAATTAATTAAAGACCACGTTTTGCGAGGAGAATTTTGAGCTTCTTCGAAAGACTCTTAATAATACCTATGTTTCGACAATCGTATCTGTGTGGTTAATTTATTTTTGAAAATTTTTAATACTATAATCAGTTGGATTCTTTATCTGATTTTTAAATAACTGATTTTTTTTCTTAACTGATATAAAAATTCCAGACGTTATCCATGCCTTATAGGAAATTTTTCTTCACAAATTTTATTCCTAATAAATGGACAACTAGAATCAAGGCAGCAATTAAAATTTCTTAGAAAAGTATCAGTTGTCATATCTGTATCCTCCGTAGATATTACATTCTGCCAATCTAACAGTCCAATCTTTCATTCAGGTGCTTTAATGCTATTTTATTTATTAACCGTACTTGACGTTTCTTACTTACCTGGGCTATTTTATAAGTAAAAGCTAAATCTAAATCCAACAGGAAATTATCCAATATATCACTTACAACAGCAAGATTTGCATGAATTGGTAAAGATGTAAAAATATTATCAATGAGAGAAACAGAACTAGGTGAAATTCTTGTAGGTATCAGGTAAGTAGGAAGCAGATACGAAGAAAAGCAAGAAGACAATTAACTCAACAGAAGATTCATTTGCAGCTTCTAGAAGGTCCGGAATATTGAAATCTCCGGAAAGGATAACATCTTTGCTTTGAAAATGAGGTTGATGCAAAAAATCATTGAGTTTGGACAGGAAAGACTTGACTGGAGAAGATGGCGGTCGGTATAATACGCAAAAAAATTTATTTTTTTCCAAGACTAATTTCACGATATCCTTCCAAACATCAAATTTCATTAAGATCTGATCAATCGTTCGTAAGTTAAAAATACTTCATTTTTTCTATTTTTTTCGAATTAACCGGCCCCTACTCCCTCCCAGATGGTCAAATCGGTAAAACGACTATTTCTAATCTAATTTAGTCCAGCCTCTGATACGCCTGCCAAATTTCATCGTCCTAGCGTACCTGGAAGTGCCTAAAGTAGCAAAACCGGGACCGACAGACAGACCGACAGAATTTGCGATTGCTATATGTCACTTGTTTAATACCAAGTGCCATAAAAACCAATAGATATTAACACAGAGCCTATCACGATTATACCTATGAGATCATCAAACAAAAAGCAAGATTAGCACTAAAAACATGTTTGTAATCATTCTATTTCATTTCAATGAATTGCCTCGTTTCATCACAATTTATTTATCAGTCCTGGTTAGCTTTGCTGATGTAAGGATACTGGGACTGTATAAAAAAAATAATTTTGTATATATATTGGTTGCCTCTAGTTGTAAGTTTTTCTTCTTATACATTTTAGTTTTGATGAGAACGGCCCTTGGACATAAGGCCGAAATATTCATTCTAATTAGTTTTCCATTGTCTTGTGAAAATAATTCACTATTGTTCTTCTTGTTTTTGGTGTTTGCAATCCACGGGGTAAAGACTGTAAGCTATACAAGTTGCCCAGTGTTAAGTTACAAGATTATTATTGGAGTTGCGGTCGTATAAACTTTGGAGAGGCTCATTCAATTGGAAATTAAAAGGTCCAGTGTCCTTTCTAAGATTTAAGAGCAACCGGAAGGAAATTCCCAATGCTTTTTCATTTAAGTTTTGAGATAGCTATTTTATTTAAAATTGTTCGAAGGTCAATCCCTATGGCTCTGGAATAGACAGTCCCCCTCTCGCAGCCTTTGGCGCAAGGGCTGTAAGTTATGAAAGTTGCTCACTTAATATATGAGGTTTTTTTTAAGAAAAGAGGGCATTTTCAAAAATTCCAAAAAAGCTTAAGGTATTAATCTGAAATTTTAAATACTGTCGAGAGGGATGCCAATACACTTTACACTCAAAATACACTTTGTCCTTGCTGGTTATGAAAAGAGAATATCAGCAGTATCTAAGCAAATTAGAATGGTATTTGGTTGAAACTTAAAATATATGTTAAGGGGGAGTTAAGGAGAGATCAGAGGTAACCGTCCCCCCCTCCTTGCCTTTTTTATGTGACTCATCTCCTTAGCAATTGTTAGAAGAATTTTGTTATTATCATTTTGTTCAAACTAGTCAAAAGGTCTAATAGCAATACCTCCAGGGATGCCATGCGACCCATAGATTCAGGGAAAGGATTGTAAATTATGCAACTTCTACATTGCTTATATGCAAGAATTATCATTAGCAAAATGGAAAAACATTAATTCTGGGTGCATCTGAAAAGGCCAAGGGTAATAAGTTGAAACTTTGAAAAATTTCCAGGGGTATCTTAAAGCAAATCAAATGTAAGATATGTTTCAAGTGTAATCAAAAGGTGGATCTGCAATGTTTTGAGAACAACTGAGGGCATTAAGTTGTAACTTTTAGAACACGTTGAGGAGAGTATTTTAAAGTGGCTCAAGAGCTGCCAGTTTCTTTTCCATGCCTTCTTTAGCTACATTCTCTACAAAAACATTCAATAAAAATTTTGAAACATCTTTCTTGTTTAAAATAGTCTAAAGGTCAAATAACTATGCCTGTGGGGATGGCTAGATGATCCGCAGCTTCGAAGAGGAATACCGAGCACAATCAAAGTAACGGCTGGTCGTTTCAAGTCGAAATTTATACATTGAGCAGAATATACTAATCATCTGAAAACGAAGAAAACACTTTTACCATCAAAGAATACATGAAACCCTAAACAAACAGAAGCTAAGTAAACAATCATAGAAAGCAAACGTAGAACAGGTACAAATATAAATGAATAAATAAATCTTAAAACAAATAAAACCTAAATTGACTATGCAAATCAAGCTTAAAACGAACACAAATTACTACAAACCAGAGTTTGGCTTCTGCTGACTTTCCTAACTGTAAATGTCTAAAACCTTGTGCGTCATTGGCACTTTACTGAAAACTATATGTGCCTTGAACAGTCTTGGAAAGAACTTATAAGAGTGAACTGAACATTTGATTTATAATGATATCAATTACTGAAAGCTTATCAGTTCAAGATTTTGTTTCACGGTGATTTCCATTTTATTTTCAATATTGTAATAAGTACAAATGAAAATATTTGAAATGAAATTCGTTTTCAGTAAAGGCCAGTTAAGTAGTAGGCCTTAGACTTTTACAATTAGGGAAGGGGATGGTACCCAGACTTTTGTTCGTAGTGAAAACTATATATAGCTTGAACAGTCCTGGAAAGAACTAATAAAATTTAATTAAATGTTTGATATATAATAATATTAATTGCTGTAACCTCGTCAGTTCAAGATTTTGTTTCACTGTATTTTTCCATTTTTAATGTTGTAATAAGTACAGAAAAAAATATGTTTTATATGATTTATTTTCAGTGAAGTGCCAATGACTAGTAGGCTTTTGACTTTTACAGTTAGGGAAGGGGTCGGTTGCCAAACTCTTGTTTGAAGTAATTTTCGTTGGTTTCAAGCTTGATTTACATAAGTTTTATTAAATACTCGCACCTGTTGTATGTTTGTTTTCTATGGTTGTTTATTTAATTTCTATTTGTTTTTGGTTTCATTTATTTTTCAATAGTAAAAGATTTCTTTCGTTTTGAGCTTGGTTTGAATATTGAGTTTAAATACTACTCGGTTTAAAGATTTATTTATTCATTGAAGTTAAGACCTGATGCTTGTTTGTTTGCTCTGATTGTTTATTCAATTTTTTTCGGTTTGGGTTTCATTTATTCTTTAATAGTAATTTCGGGTCATTTTGAATTATTTGAAGGCTTTATTTCAGCTAATCTTAAGTTTAATATGGCCGTTACTGTTCTTTGAAAAGCTTCTTTTTTGGAAACTTTTTCTAAATGGATTTTTTTTAAAAGGATTGGAGTTAAAAGCCAGTAAATGCTTATTTGTAGTCCAGCTTCTCTTGGCCCCACTTCATAGCTTTTGTTCTCTGATTTTTTTTTTTGTGGTAGTTTATGTTTTTCTATTGCATAAAACTGCATTAAATTTCACCAAAATAATCATTTTTTCAACGCAGTCCATTTGTTGACAATTAGCTGGATTAATTGTCATTTTCTTGAAAAGGTTTTCACACACCCCTTGGAAAATGTCGAAGCATGCCGAATTGTGTTTTTCTAAAAAATGATGGCAAACAAAAATCTATACACTACAAATTCGCTGCAGTTTTTTGCTATGCGCAGGGTATGGCGTACCGTGATGAAAGGAGTTATAAGTCCATATGGAGAGAATGATTTTTTAACGCTACCTATCTGATGCAAAAATTAGAGAATACATTTTACAGTTTATTTATCAACCTTTTCATCACAGAAATCTTGTTTATGATTGACAAAAATTAATTTGAGGCTTAATTATGCCACAATGAACTTATTGAATCATAGGATGATAATTGTATAAGGTAAATCATGAAATCACCAATTTGAGCAAGTTCTTACTGTTTTGGGTTAAAACTAACCATTTTCATAGGATACAGTAGGTTTAATGCTTTGTCTTCTTTTATCTTGCTTTTATTTGGTTAGGCTAGTCAGCTGATCTGAAAGTAGGCTAATATGGATCTGGTACATTGTAACAGGCCTAATCTAATTCAGTGGGTATTTGCAGGATTAGGTTAGGAACAATGAAACTTCAAGTGGTGAGTCCAGGGCCATAAAGATACTCTGGGAAGGTATTGCCTAGCTTCTGTGTTAATCCTCTTCTGATTTCTATGTTTTGGAAATTCGCCTGCTTGACAGGTCTACTACCTAATAAAATTTTGGGTAAAATTTTACTTTAGCTAGCTTTGGCTATCTTGGAAAGAGGTTAGGTTAGGAAAATGGAACTTTCAGGGTGGGTCTACAGGCTAAACTATGTCCCAAGAAGGCATTTTGACAGTCCTCTCCTTCTCTCTTTAGACAGTCCTGAAATTTGCTGACATGACAGATCTATACCTATTGAAATTTTGACAAATTAACAACTAAATTTAATTTCCATTTCTCTAGTCAGTTTCTTTTTCTCTAATATTTCACAGTGCATAGTTCAGTCACTGAAAGGGTAAAATTCTAGTTTAGTGACTTCTTGCTATCTCAGAAAGGGGTTAGGTTAGGAAAGTGAAACTTTCAGGGATGGGTCCACAGGCTAAAGTATATCCTGGGAAGGTATTTTAAAACACCCACCTCCACTTCTTCTCCCTCTAGAGGCCCCTGAAATTTGCCTATGTGACAGGTCTGTACCTACTGAAATTTTGAAAAAAACAACATTTTATCCTAATTTTCAGTTATCAGTTGCTTTTTCTCTGCCTTTAGTTCTAAAAATGCAGTTCCTGTTATTTGAGTAAAATTCTAAGCTATATCAATGTTGTTTTTTCTCAAAAAACAACATTTCTCGGTTGTTTTTTTTTCTCAGGAAATGTATTTGCATATCTTTAAAACCATATAAATTGGGATTAAGCAAAGTTGTGAAGTTGAAAACAATTTTATTATACTTCATTTAAGCAGAAGATTTATTTTGCAAGGTCACACTTTTATAACACACATATTTGTAAAGGTCAGGGCCCTGTAGAGGGAGAAGGAGTAGAGGTAGTAGCTTCCAAATACCTCCTGGGACATACTTCAGTCTGTAAATCCATCCCTGAAAAATTCATTTTCCTAACCTAAACCCTTTCTGAGATAGCAAGAAGTCAATTAACTAGAATTTTACCCCAACCCCTACTGATTTGCAAATATATAGGCATGTTTCCTATCTATTCTCCCAATTCATCTCAGTTGTTTCAATCCATGTACCAGGGAAGGAGTAAAGGCAGGTACTTCCAAATATTTCCTAGTACATAGTTTAGTCTGTAGACACATCTCTGAAAGTTCTGTTTTCATAATCTAGGCTAACCCCTTTCCAAGATAGCAAAAGAAAACTTAACTGGAATTTTCCTCAGTATAATCATAGTTAACACATTTTACATACAGCTCTGATATACTTTACCCCCAACTTCAACTGATTTGCAAATATATTGCCCTATTTATATAAGCCTGTTTTCTATCTATTCTTACAATTTATCTCAGTTGTTTCAATCCACTTACCTGTTAATTGGAAACTGCAACAAAACAAAAACTAGAAAAATAAGTTACAGATGGCAGGATGCATAGAAAATAGCCTACATTATTTGGGCTATATATTGGCACATTAGGGGACTGGTGATAAAATATAGCAAGGCAACATGCCAAATGTATTAACCATAATTATTTTGCATATGATGAAGTAAGAATTGTTTTCTTAACATGTTTCCTTCTCTCCAGTTAGTTCTCTAGGCAAATACCATCCAATATTTTATGCCCTGTAACATATAGGTTTGAATGAAAAAAGAAGTAGCCTTGGCTATTTGGTAATGTTTTTGCAAGATTCCTTTCTGGCCAAGCTAGGCTATAGGCTACAGTAACAATAAAAGAGTAACTTAATATCATTTAATCATCTGTCCACTCTGTTCTCATGTAACATGATGGATATTATGATGTTTGCACTTCTACCCCTCTCCTGATAGGCTATGTAGATATTGGTCCAAGTTGCATAGCTTGCTAAAATGATAAAATTTTAAATGAAATATATTTGCCATGTTTCAAAATGTTTGAGTAAGGAGAATAAAAGGTTCTAATTACTGGTTGGCTCACTCAGAAGGAAACACCATAAAATTTTGAGTAAACCTTTATATTAACAGAGTAGCCTATTCAGATAGCCAGGAAATAAACTTACCTCTATAATCAGGATTTCATTCTGAATCCAAGTATGACATTCATTTCCATTGCAAGTTCAATTTCAACCTTTCCTTTCTAACCTTACCTAAATATATAGCCCATATTATATTTTTCATTGTATTTATTGATTCTCAATTTGCCACCATGATCCACCAGTTGTAACAACATTGATGCTAACACAGTTATATAAGATTTATCTAAAAAAAAAAAGAGTGTCATTGTTAAGAGTCTGTAAAAAGCTTAAAATTGAATTTTAAGTAGAAACAAATGTTTTATTTATATTCAGGATGAAATTCTGACTCCAGAGGTAAATATATTTCTTAGCTATCTGAATCATCTGTTAATATAAAAGATTTCCAAATTCTGAAAATTGTATTAGTCTAGAAATGGGGGCTATTGAGAAGGAAACATGTTCAGAAAATAATTGTTACTTCATAATATCTAGAAAAAGTGTAGTTAACACATTTTGAAGGTGCTTCTGCTAACACATTTTGAAGGTGCTTCTGCTACAATTTTCTCTAAATCCTCCCAAATGTGCAAATATGTAGCCCAAACTGTAGACTTAGCCTATATTTCCTATGTGTTTTTTGATTTCCTGATTATGTCAATATTGATTCTGTTTATGGGCAGACAAGTTGAAACAAGCTCATGGGAAATATGTAATTTGGGCTATACCTTTGCACATTAAGGGGGGTTGGGGGCAAAGTATTGTGGAAGCACATTCAAAATGTAATAACTAAAATTTTTCTGCATGTTATAAAGTAAATATTTATTTTTAACATGTTTCCTTCTCAGTAGCCCCAATTCTAGGTAAATACCCTGAAAACTACTTCAAAAAATACTAAAATATTTCCTTAAGCTACATCATTCCTAAAAATACTTAACTTTCCTTTACCCCCCTAATTGTCAAATATATAGTCCAAATTATATATATTCTCAAGGGCAAAGGTCAGGAATAACAGCTCTTCAGAAGGAAACATGCTAGAACAAAAAGATATTCACTTTAAAATTGCTAAGTTTATATTCATTTTTATGGTTTTGATTTATGTATTTGTCATTTATCCCCAGCCCCCTCTAACTGTCTCAAATAGCCCTAGGCTTTCAAAAAACTAACATACTGATTAGTGAAAACTGATTCATAAATAGATAGACTGTATTTTTAGAAAGTAAGAATTTTATCATTTTTGATTAGTTTTTTTTCTAAGGCTTTGCAAGACCATTAGAGAGGGTGAGTGGGGATGAATTGTCAAAAATACAAACAAAAACCATAAAATGAACATATGTTAGTAATCTAAAAGTGTCCCTCTTTGCATCACTCCTTCTTAAGAGCTGTTTTTTGGTGCTTGGTGTTTTATGCCTAGAAAATTCACCCTTGTATCTCCCCTGGATAATTTTCAATGTTAATTAGAAGAGAAATTGAAAGTTCTACTCACATGTTTAAGTAAGAGATAATGCTATAGTGCTGCCAATACTGAAGAATCATAAGGCTTCAATATATTAGGCTCTTAATTAAAAAAAAAAAACTTTCCAAAAAATTTTTTTTTTAAAGAAAAGTAAAAGCTAAACCTACAATAACTCAAACTCAAAACAACCAGAAACTACTGTTAAAGTATAAATGAAACACAAAACAAGCAGAAATTAAATTAACAATCATAGCAAAAACCATACAACAGGTTCTACTATAAATTAATAAATAAATCTTAAATCAGGTAAAACTTGAATAGAATATGCCATCAAGCTTAAAACAAACAAAAATCTTTTGCTTTTGAAGTATAAATGAAACCAAAAAAACAAACAGAAATTAAATAATCATAGCAAACAAACATACAATTGGTACTAATATACATGAATCAATAAATCATAAATCAGTGAAACTTAAATTGAATATGCAAATCAAGCTTGAAGCAAACAAAAATCACTACAAACAAGATTATGGGTTTTGCCTCTTTGTCTCACTATAAAAGTCTAAAACCTAGTGTTCAATTGGCATGTTACTAAAAACTATATGTGTCTTAAACAACCTTGGAAAGTACAAATAAAATCAAACTGAATATTTGATATATAATAATATTAATGGTTGAAAGATCGTCAGTTCAAGATTTTATTTCTCTGTGATTTTTATTTTCATGCTGTAATAACTAAAAAAAAAATATTTATAATATAGTTCGTTTCCAGTAACAGTAGTTCGTTCTTTAGACTTTAACAGTTAGGGAAGGGGGCAGTATCCAAGCTCTTGTTTTAAGTGAAAGTATGTTTGTCTTGAACAATCTTGGAAATAACTATTAAAATTAAATTTGAATATTTTATATATAATGATATTAATTGCTGAAAGCTCGTCAGTTCAAAATTTAATTTACTTAATAAGTACAAAAGAAAATATTTGTAATATAATTTGTTTTCAGTAAAGCACCAATGACTCTGTAGGTTTTAGACTTTTACAATGAGAGGAGGATGCCAAACCAAAACTCTTGTTTGTAACGATTTTTGTTTGTTTCAAGCTTGATTTGCTTATTCAATTTAAGTTTTGTTCATTTTAAGGTTTATATATTCATTTATATTAGTACCAATTGTTTGTTTGTTTGCTATGATTGTTTATTTAATTTCTGTTTGTTTTGGGTTTCATTTATCCTTCAAAAGTAAAATATTTTGTTTGTTTTAAGCTTGATTTGAATATTCTGTTTAAGCTTTACTTGTTTTAAGATTTATTTATTCACTTATATTAGTACCTGTTGCATGTTCTTTTGCTATGATTGTTAATTTAATTTCTGCTCTTTTTGGGTTTCATTTATTCTTTAATTGTAATTTCTGGTTGTTTTGGGTTTGAGTTATTGTAGGTTTCTATTTCTTCTAATCTGAAGTTTAATATGGCCTTTACTTTTCCCTAAAAAACTTCTTTTTTGGAAAGTTTTTAAATTAAGTTTTGTTTGTTTTTGATTGCCAAAGTTTCAAGTTTTCAAAATTCCCTATTTCAAAATAATTTTTTGTTCCGAAATAAATTAACAGCTTTGGCAAGAACTAATAAAATTAAACTGAACATTTGATATATAATGATGTTAGTTTCTGAAAGCTCAGCTCTAGATTTTGATTCAATCAGACCTGGATTCAAAGCTTTGATGCTTCTAAGCCCAAGCATTTTTGCTGCTCAGTTTTTGTAAGATTTTTGGGGAAATCTCCCAAATTTTGGGGATAGTGAAAACCACAGGGCCTAGTTGGCCTATTGGTAAATCCTGGCATGGTTTCACTACAATTTTTATTTTATTTTCAGTTTTGTTATAAATACAAAAGAAAATGTTTGTAATAATTTGTTTTAGTAAAATGCCAAATATGCTGTAGGTCTTTTGCTTTTACCATTAAGGAAATGAGCAGTAGCCAAACTCTTGTTTGTAGTGAAGAATATAGGTTTCTTAAACAGTTTTGGAAAGAGCTAGTAAAATTAAACTGAATTACCATGACTTTTGGAATAAAACATTGTTAATAAGTTTTGAGGGCCAGGGGTTTGCTCCCATGATTTATCATTGATAATTTTATTTTTTGGGTGGAGGGTATCTGACCAAGGAGGACCAGAGGTCAGTTCCCATAAGTTTTGAAAAAAATATGTTAAGTATTTTTTTTTTTGGGGGGGGGGGCGAGTCATGAGGGCTGTAGGGGAGTTCTCATAATTTTTGGAATAAAATGTCATTAATAAGTTGTCTTTCAGAGTGGAGATTGGGCCTTGCAGGGAGGGCCAAAGGTTAGCTCCCTTACGTTTTGGAAAAAAATGTTGATAAGTGTTTTTTTTTTTTGGGGGGGGGGCTATGCTTATCTGATCTTTGGACTATTGTAAAAACCCTTGCATTAAAACCTTATATACCCCCTGGGCATAATACAACACTTGCATCAGGCTCCGATGGGGGTTTTGTTGACCCTGGAGGTTTTGTTATCTGATCTTTTGACTTATTTTATTCAAATGGCTGTAAAAAAAATTATCACATGAATTGTGGATAAAGAGGTCAGGGGGGCTAGTTGTCCTCCAGTCCCTTTTGACCCTTAAAAAGGGAACTAGAACTTTCAATTTCCAGTACAAGAGCCCCCTCTAAAGTTTAATTGACCATTTATTTCGTAAAACCTTATATGCTCCTAGGGCATAATTTACAACACTTGCCCCCAGGGCTCTGAGGGGTTGTGTAAACCCTGGAGTTTTTATTATATGGTTTTTGGCCTATTTTGAACAAAATGAATATCTCAAAAGTTTAATTAAGTACATTTGGGGTAAAAAGGATTGGTTGGGGGACTAGTAGTCATTGGATCACTTTTGACTCTTGGAAGAATCAGTTTTCCATATAAACCTTATATGCCCCTGGTACATAAGTTACTTCTTTTCCCCTGGGCTCTGGTGGGGGTTATGTTGACCCCAAAGTTTTGTTTTCTGATTGTTGGACTATTTCAAACAAAATGGCTATCTCCAAGATGTTGATAGAATGCATTCGTGGGAAAGAGGGTAATGGTGGGGGAGGGAGTAGATGCCCTCTGATTACTTTAGATTCTTAAAAAGGTAACTAGAACTGTCATTTTCAAATCAGAAGAGCCACCTGTGAAGTTTATTTGACCAACCTTTACAACACTAGCTCCTGGGCTCTGGGCGTTTGTGTTGATCCTGGATTTTTTGTTATTTGATCTTTAAACTATTTTGAACAAAACGGCTATGTGAAAATTTGGATTGGATGCATTTGGAGATAAGGGGGCTTGGGGGGGGGGGGGCTAGTTGCACTCTGATCATTTTTGGCTATTAAAAAGGACACTAGAAATTCTGATTTACAATCAAATGAGCCCCTTCCAAAGTTTACATGACCATCTCCATAAAAACCTTATATGCCCTCACAGGGCACTATTTATAATACTTGTCTTGGGTTCTGGGGGGCTCTGTTATCCCTGGAGGTTTTGTTATATGATCTTTGGTCTATTTTGAAAAAAAAAACTGGCTATATAAAAAATTTGATAGATGGTAGATAATGGTAGTTGCCATTAGATCATTTTGACTCTTAAAAAGAGAACTAGGACTTTCAATTTCTAATAATTTGTTTTCCCTCCAAAGTCTATTCAACCACTTCTTCCACAAAAACCTTATATGCTCCAGAGGAATAAGTTACAAACCATCCCTGTACTCTGGGGGGGAGGTATGTTGATCTCAAAGTTTTTTTATTTGATCGTTTGACTATTTCAAACAAACTGGCTATCTCAAAATTTTCATCAGATGCATTTGGGGGGGGGGGGGAAGAAGGTGTGTGGGGGGGAGGGGATGATAGAAGCCCACCAATCACTTTTAACTCATAAAAAGGTAACTAGAACTTTCAACTTCTAATCAAATTAGCCACCTCTGAAGTTTATACAACCACTCCTTAAATAAAGCCTTATATGTCCCTGGGACATAACTTAAAACACTTGCCCTTGAGCTCTGGAGGGGGTTCTGTTGACCCCGATGTTTTGTTGTCTAATATTAAGGCTATTATTAACAAAATTACTACCCCAAAGTTTTTGTTAGATGGGCTTGGGAAAAAAGATCCTTGGGGGGGGGGGTTTAGTTGCCCTACAATCTCTTTTGACTCTTAAAAAGTGAACAAGAATTTTCAGTTTTCAACCAAAAGAGCCCCTTTTGAAGTTTATGCAAGCATTCCTTCCATAGAACCATATATGCCCCCAGGGTATTGCTTACAACACCTGTCCTGGGGGGCTGTGTTGACCCTGGAGTTTTTGTTATCTGATCTTTGAGTTATTCTTAACGAAATGGCCATCTCAATATTTTTTTGGGGGTGCGTTTGGGGGAACAGGACATTGGGAGGGGGGGGACTAGATGCCATCTGATCACTTTTGACTCTTAAAAAGGTCACAAGAGCTTCCAGATTCCAATCGAATGAGTCCACTCATTCAAAGTTAGTATAACCATCCTTCCCATATGAAGTGTCACTGGGAAAAAATAAATAACAAATAAATAATAAAACATTGGAGCCTTATGGGCTTTACTATAGGCAATGCTATTGAGGGTTGGAAATTGAGAGTTCTAGAATCTTTTTCTAGTCAAAAGTGATTGAAGATAAATAAGTCCCTGTCCTAGAACTGTTTTTGATGTTAGGTCCTTTTTTATTTCTAGAAAGTGATTACATATTCGTGATAGTTCTTAGGTAAAAAAAAAAATTACATGAACAAAAAATCTACAAATATTTGTAGATAAGAGCTTTAAACTTCTATAGTAGGGTTCTCTTCTTGTTTTCTTTATCAGGAAGGGACAGATGCCTCAAGCGGTTTATTTTAATGCCTAAACACCCTAACGTAACATTAAACCCCAAAATGAGGAGAATTCATTCCATATAGAAGGAGGTCTGCCTCTTCCTCATCCTTAACCTCCCTCTTGGGGTTGTAGAAACTTAGGGTGCTTATTTGATTGGAAATTGAGATTTTTAGTCCTTTTTCTTTAAAGTTGAAAATGATTAAAGACCAACCAGCCCCTATCTTAGAATGTTCTTGATACCTGGTCCTTATGTTACCCTTTAGAACATCTGACTGACATCTTGATGTATCTATTTTGTACTTTCTCAGTGGCTGATCAATTGTCCACATGAGGGAATTTTCCAAGGAAAAACACCGGCTCCTCTTTTTCTAGTCCTTTACCTGGAATGATATTCTAGTTTTGAGCCTTTTTGCTAATTTGGAGAGTAGCTAAGTTATATAAATGAATCTTGAGAATATAACCAGAGCCTTAATAGTGTCCTAGGAAGGCATTTTGATGGACCTACATCCACTCCTTCTCCTTCCAGAGGGTACTGACCTTCAATTACCTTTAAATATATTTATGTTGTAAAAATGAAACCTTACAATATAGATCTTCTGCTCTAATAAGGCACAAGGAAAGTCCTTTGAGCTTGATACCTATGCTCTATTCAAATTTATAATGTTAAAGATCAATTAATTAATACTAAAAATATAGAAAATTTACCAAGTCAACAGTTTAAGTCAGTGTTCATACCCCAGATGATGCAACTCTACCAGATGAGCCAAATTATCTAACTGATAACCTTATGCAAAACCTCAGTCTTGATTCTAAGTTAGTGTATAGAGTTGAAAAGGCTGGATCATAATAAGTCAACTGGTCCTGATGGCATTTCTCCTAGACATTTGAAGGAAGTATCTGCTTTTGTAGCTGAGCCACTAACTAAGCTACTGTATTCCAAATTTCGCTAGACACCTCTGTAGTACCAGATGACTAGAGACAGGAACATATTACACCTATTCTGAAAAGGGGTAATAAAGATATGGCCAAGAACTGTAGACCAATAAGTACTACACTAGCCATGGGAAAAGTGTTTAAAAGTCTTGTGAATACAGCTGCAATTAAGCACCTTGATTCTAATGTGCTGCTCACCTCAAATCAACACAGCCTTAGGCAAAGAAAATTAACTAAAACAAACCTCATTACATTAAATTACCTTAAATTGCAGCTTGGAGCAATCTAAGGATTTCCTCCTTGTAGGCTCTGTGAAGAATTAAAGACGAGTTGAAGACTCATGGGCTTCCCATTCATATTTCCACTAACATCACTCCAATCAGCATCCACTCTTGATTTGAAAGTGTCAAGACAAGTTGCAAAGACAGCATATTCTGACAGTCTATTCCAAAAGCTGGTGACACTGTTTGAAAAGAACTGATTTCTCTGGCGGAGTTTACATGACATCTTAGACAGTTTCTTTGAGTGACATCTGGTAGAAAAGGTGGCGGCAAAGAAGAATAAATCAGGGACAATGTTTGTCGAAATAAGTTTGAAGACAGTTATGACATCCCCGAGTTTGCGCCTATATGTTAGGCTTGGTAGTTTGAGGAGACGAAGACGTTAACAATAGGGGAACAGTTTGGAATTTGCTAATCAATTCCATAGATGCCAATGAATGTGTAATTGAATTTGTTGATGAAGCAGTTGAATTAGACATTGTTCTTCTTGTGTTTACCATGGTCTTTGATTTAGTGTGTTACAGAAGACTGAAAATAAAGCTACATGCTATTGGTATTTATTCAGTTGCAACCAGCTGAATAATATCCTTCTTGACAAATAAGAAGCAGGTGGTCAAGGTTCAAGGTCATAGAGGCCAAATTCTTTTTTTAAATTGGAAACAGTCATAAGTGGTGTTTTTACAAGGTACTGTGTTTGATCCAACAGTGTCTAATATTTTAATTAGTGATGCCCCACATGTAGTCATCAATAAACTAAGTCTTTATGCTGACAATTTTAAAATCATTTAAAACCAAGCCTCTTGGCTTGGTTTTATGATATTTTATGAAAATTTATGATATACACACTGGACTATTTCCAACAGAGAGGGGATGGGATTATTACATTAAATAATTTCTGAGACCTCACTGGTTAATTATGACGAAAAAAAAATAAAGAAGAGATAAACGAAGATAATAACAGCCCGTGAAAAACGTAGATTATAATGCGAATATTTTGGTCAAGACCTCCGCTTGACTGTCCTCAGTGCAAAATAATAAAATAAAAATAAATAAAAAACAATATAAAAACCAAGCCTTAAAACAAACACAAAAACTAAAATGATAAGAACATCTCCAAGCAATGGTGATAGGATAACTGAATAAATATACAATACTGAATGGCAATTCAGTCTTTGTAGAGCGTTTTAAAAGCCAATTGCTTCCCAGGTAAGATATTATTATTAACCTAATAGAACCTCTAATAATATCTTACCTTAAAAATGCTCTTATGTGGCTTTTAAAAATACTGTACATAAATTAAAAGATTGAATTATTATTCAGTATTATATTCAATTACTCTTGACTGTTTGTTGTTTATTTTAGTTTATGTGTTTGCTTTAAGGTTTGGTTTTTATATTGTTTGGATTTTTTCGGTATTTTTTTTTATTACTTTGCACTGAGGATGGTCAAGCAGAGGTCTTGACCAAAATATATGCATTATAATCTACGTTTTCACAGGTTGTTATTACCCTTGTTTCTCTTTTCTTTACGTTTTTTTTTCGTTTCACAATTAGGCCTATTAGTCAAACATCTTTCAACTGGATAATTCTTTGTGAACAAAAGGGCAAACACCAAAAACAAGAAGAACAATAGGGAATTTCTCAAGACAGTGGGAAACAAATTAGAATGAATATTACGGCCCTATGTCCAAGGGCCGTCCTCAGCAATACAAATAAGAAAAAACAACTTACAAGAGGATAAAATCAATAAAACTAAAATGAACAGTTTTTCAAAACAGTCCAATAATGTCGATAGTTAATAGTTAACGTTGAAAATTGTGTGACTAAAAGGATGATTTCAGTCTTTTTGCCCTAAACAGGGCACAGTACATTTAGAAAGGATTAAATTGCACTGCCCAGGCTGATAGTCTAATTTTAGTCCAGGCTGATAAGTATGCAATGATGGGGAGTTTTTTGGTGTTGTACACACATTTGTGAGCATTCTAATCAGATTTGGCCTAATGGTAGCCCATTGGTGAATATTAGTGATAACTAGGACAGGGGACAATAGAGCGTTGTTTGAGTGTTGTTTAAAAAATTTTTTGCACAACCCTTTTCGCCTTTATTTATCTTATGGTAATTGTTTTTAGTTAGATAATACATTTCTTCTCAGTTTATGCTTAGAGTGTTGATTTTGGGTTTGAGATAAGTTTGGTATCAGTAGAAGAGGAGAAAGTTAACCCTTTCAGTTCTGTCAAGTAATGATAAAAATCTGATTGATTCAATTGCTTATGCTCATGCCTTTATCTGTTGAGATACCTTGGTACAAATGGGTTTGTTTTAGTATTATCAGAAAACTACAACTACAATTTCCAATTCATCCAGAGGAAAAAATTCTTGACTTTTGTTTTGTGGGGAGGGGAGCAATACCTTTTTTTTGTGCATTCTTGTCCTCTTGATCAAAGGACATAAAAGCTAATCTGAGCTTTGACTAGCTTTGAGCTAGTCTGAAATAGGTTTTCTTAACCTCGTTTTTGGAGACCAGCTCTCCAAATTATTTTCTTTTTATGTTAGGGTCTCCCTTGGCCCAGAGACATCCAATTGAAATTTCAAACTGATCAAGGACAAAAAGTCTTTTGGCCAATTTCAGAGCTTGCCGATTTTCTTTCCCCTCCCATGAAAATATTTGGTTCATTTAGACCAAGCAAGGATTCTCTTAAGTCTCAACCGAATCAAAAAAATAGTTTTCCAGCCTTATTTTGGACCCTTTATTAGAACCAACGAAGGCTCTACTCAAAAAGAGAGTTCCGGGCAAATTTTCAAAAGAACCAATTTTTTTTCAAATTTCTATCATGGTTCCATTGGGTCCCCTGGGTCCAGGGACCATGATTTTAATTTTCAAGCCATCACCTACCTGGGATCAAAGTTGCCCCTCCTCCTTTTCAAATTGGCATAATACTTTTTGGGTATTTCTATTGAAAGAAAAAAAAATAAAAGGAATAACGCAATTCCACCCCTTTATATTTTGAAAATATATTTTTGTATCTTTATTAAAAGAAAAAATATTAGAAACATCTTTTCATACTACATTTTTGAGAATTGGTGTCTTTTGTTTTCCATTATAAAACCTATTTGCGAACAGTTGAAAGCATGCGTAATTTACAGCTCATCCTGGTAGCAGTGGTAGCCTTGTAGAAAGGGCCTTGCAGTGGGCTTGGTTGCCCCTGCATGACTTTTGACTTGTATAAAGGGGACCTGAACTTTCCATTTCCAGTTGAACAAACCTCCTCTCAGTTTTCTAAGAAAACTTATTCTAAAAGAAGTGGCTGGGGAAAAAAGAAATGAAGAAGTAATTATTACATCAAAGGCACATGGTTGTTACTGTAGAACATGATTAATTTCAGTAAAACTGAGAAGCTCAGAGAAATGATTTCAACTCAGTTGTTTTATAATGTATGACTGATTCCTAAATTTCCTAGTGTTTAACAGTTTATTTATTTTAGACAGTTCTAACATTTGTGTGTTCCAAGTTTTACTTTGAATTTAAGGTCCAAAAACTGAATTTGGAACAAATTGAAGTCTTGATAGTGTAAACGTGTAAAACACCTTATGCTCTTGATGTATGATTATACTGTAAAAAGTAGTGAGAATGTGAAGTACCATTATAAAAAGCCTAATATTGCAAGGAAGTCTTATAATAATAAAAAACATAAATTTTGTAAGTCATAATCAGAAATGATTTAAGTTTCATGTAACAACTAAGTAAAGAGCAATGGTCACTCCTATACTATTTGATATATTTGTTACTGTTTTACTGCAAATTTGGATTGAGGGGATGCTCATTGGGACTTGGGAAACCACTCACAAGGTTGAAAGTAGAAAGGCCAAATGATCTTTTTAAGGACAGAAATGTCTTGAAGTCTGTCAGTCTTGTTCACATGCTATTTTTTGCTCCTGTGACATTGGGTCAAAATTTTGAGATAACCATTTATCTCTGAATGATCAAAAAAAAAAAAAAAAAAGGCTTCGCAAGAACGTGCCATAAACAGTCCTGAAATTAATGGCTCTAAACTGTGTTCTTGGCCCAATCTTAACATGTACTCTTCATTAAACATTTTTATGAAGTTTCAAGTAGATTGTAGAAGAGGTAAAGAGGACTTACCCTTATACTTTTGTTATCAGGACATGTAGCAGAAGGGGTTATCAAATCTCAGCCAAATTTTAAAAGAAGAAACAGTAAGCTTTCATCAAGTCCTTCATTCAAAATAGATGCTTCATTTTTCATGTTGGTTCAGCCTCTTCTCCCGAAATTCCTATAACCAAAGACCTTCCACAAAGTGCTGTCTTGAGCTGCCTCCGATTCTCTAAATTCCTTTGGGATCTTAACCTCCCCCATACTAACATACAGTATGGTAATGATCTAGTATTATGGGCAACTGACAACACCTTTGAGATTGTACCATTCAAAGGGGCAAAATTCACTCTCCAGTTTGATATATTTTCCCAAAAACTAAGTTTGCAATAACTCATGTCCACTCTGAGTGTCAAGTAGCTCATGCAGAATTAACAATAATTGGCACTGTCATACCTGATGATAATTACATAAATTACCTAGGCCTTATACTTGACAAACAACTTAATTTCCACCCTCACATTGAAATAACAATGAATAGATGTTATGGGAAAATGTAAAAAAGCTCATACACTTTGCATAACTGGCTAAGAAATGCATCCATGTTTTGGGAATTGAAAATGAATTTACAAATGTTCAAATGAATCTCCAAGTGCCCTCCAGGCCTATTGATCACATTATTCCTCCAAACTCCTCTGGACTCAGACCCTCCTTGTATTACTGCTACCTCACTGCAGTACCAAGGCGCCTAAGGCAAACACGCCTACGCACGCTTCACCCCATCCTAACTTATTCAAAGCCTCCCCCTTTACACCCTCCAAAGTAGTATTCATTTCCCTTAAATGTTTCCCTACAACATCCTCCCACCCCATTTTGGGACAACCTGCTTTTTGTTTGGCCCTAGACACTAGGCTGACAAGGATGATCTCTGACAATCTGTCATCCTTAACCTGCAGAACGTGTCCTGGCCATCTTACCGTTTCTTGCAATATAGACCCAGAAAGCAGGATTGAACCACATTTTTCATTCAGCTTACTGTTTGACAAACAGTCAGTCTGTTGGGCACACAAAACAGTCCTTAAGCAATTTCTCTGGAAAAATCTAGAAAATCCTCCTCCGTTTTTGGAGCGCCCAGGCCTCAGAACTATACTTGACCGCTGTCATATCTGCAGCTTCCAGTATTCTAATCTTGTTTTCTGACTTATCTTCCTTTTATTCCAAACTTTTTACAACTGTGAGAAAATATCCTTGGCCTTTGTTATTGTACTTTTAACATCTTCACTGCAACCACCATCTTTACTAATAATACTGCCTAGGTAAGTAAAGCTGTCTACTTGATCGATCTTCTTATTACTCAAAATCACCTCTTCACCTCCACTTATTCCTAGTCTTGGCAACTTACTCTTCTTGACATCAATTTTCAACACTATTCTTGTATAATGAACTCGCAAACCTCTGTAAGTTCGTTGATTTTGCTAACATTTTCATCTAAGATGCTTATATTGTCAGCATAATCTGAGTCTAAGAGAGTTTTACTTCCCCGTTTGATTCTGTAATCTCCATTGCCTTTGCTGTGGTCCTTTGGACAAAGTTCATCAAAATTACTCATATAAAGGGCGATAGAACACAACCCTTCTTAACTCATGATTTATACGAAACCAACTACTAGCCTCATTTCCTAACTTAACTGGAGCAATGTGTTTGCTCATACATACCACTAATCACTTTTATGCATTTATCTGTTAGACCATAGAAGGATTGGATCTTTCCTAAAGCTCTTCTACCGGCTGAATCAAATGCTTGCTCGTAATCTAAGAAACTGAGAACTAAGCAATCGATACATAAAAAGAATCGAATTTTTATGGTGATTGAGAATATATAAAGTTCATTAAGTTTGATGTTACACATCAACAGTTATGGGAGAATAGAATCCAAGAGTATCAACCAATGTTAATGAAAATCACATCATCAGATTCAGCATATGAGAGAATCCTATTTTAGAGGTTTCAAGCTCCTATATACAAAAATGTAGAATTTTGCATTTTTACCAGACGAATTTTTTTTTCAATGCTGATCCTACAAGATAGAAAGAAGTCTCATTTGATCGGAAATCAAAAGTTCTAGTGCTTTTCTAAGTAACCAAAAAAATGGAGGGCAGCTAGCCCCTCTCTCACGCCCCTTTTCTCCTAAAGTCACCCAATCATAATTTTGAGATAGCTATTTTGTTCAGCATAGTTGAAAGGTCCATTAATTATGCCTTTGGGGACAGCATGAGCCCCCAAAGGCCCTGGAGTATGGGTTGTAAGTTACGGAATTTACCCATTGCTTACGTATAGTATTGGTTATTGGGGAATTTACAGACATCTTTTTTGGGAGGAAGGGGGAATTTTCTGCCTGGGGGATAGTCTTTTTAAACATAAGTATGCCGAGGAGAATTTTTCAGGCAGAATTGTTTGCAAGAAATTTCCCTAGGAGATTTTCAGCGAGGACAGAATTTTCAGAAAGGAGTAGTATTATATGTGGGAAAAACTTTACTGTGTGGGATTTTCTGCTGTGGGAGGAAATTTTCCATAGAGGGAAGCTGGATTTTTCGGTATTATTTGAAAAACGATCAAAAACTAAATTTAAAAAGCAAGTTTTTTCAACTGAACTAAGGAGTCACATTGAAACTTATAACGAACGCGAGTTTTCCGTATATGAGGGGGGTCGCCCCTTCCTTAATACCTCGCTCTTTACACTATGGTTTGACTTTTTGTCCCAATTCTTTAAAAACGTCTCCTGAAACACGTTTCAATCCTGAATTAGATTAAATAAAAAAAAACTAGTTTTTTTAACTGAAAGTAAGGAGCGACATTAAAACTTAAAACGAACAGAAATTACTCCGTATATGAAATGGGTTGTCCTCTCCGCGTCCCACGCTCTTTACGCTAAAGTTTGACTCTTTGCCACAATTCTACTTTTTAAAACAATTAAAAACTTTAGCGTAAAGAGCGTGGGACGCGGAGGGGACAACCCATTTCATATACGGAGTAATTTCTGTTCGTTTTAAGTTTTAATGTCGCTCCTTACTTTCAGTTAAAAAAACTAGTTTTTTTTTATTTAATTTCTGAACGTTTTTGAATTAATGCATGTTTGATTTTGGCTCTCCGCACATAAATTATTGAAATGAAATTAGTATATTAATTTTTTTTTTTGGCTAAATGGCTTTCTCTTAGTTTTGATCAGACGATTTTGAGAAATAAGGGGTGGGGAAGGAGGCCTAGCTGCCCTCCAATTTTTCGGTTACTTAAAAAGGCTACTAGAACTTTTAATATTCAACGAACGTTTTTATTAGTAAAAAATATACGTAACTTAAGAATTAACTTACGTAACAAACTTTTATATTCTTATATTTTTATTATGTGTACGAGGGGGTTTGTACCCTCGTTAATACCTCGCTCTTTACACTAAATCGTAAGTTTTGTCCCAACTCTTTAAGAATGACCCCTGAATCAAAAAGGCCGTAGAATAAACAGTTGAAATTACTAAAAATATTTTAGCATAAAGAGCGAGGTATTTATCTCCTCCTAAATACCTCGCTCTTTATGCTAAAGTATTTTTAGAACCCCTCATATGCGTAATAATCTCTGTTCGTTTTAAATTTCAATGCTATTCCTTACTTTCATTTGAAAAAATGTTTTCATGTTTATTTTTTCATTGTTTTTTTATAGTAATGCTAGAAAATCCTGCGCCCTTTTCATTGAATTTTTCTTCCCCCATGACATATTCCTCAAAGGAAAGATCCTCCCACAAAGCCCTCTCCCATCAACCCCACCCCCCAAACCAAAAAATCCCCATGAAAACGTCTGTACACTTCCCAATAACCATTACTATATGTAAACATTGGTCAAAGTTTGTAACTTGCAGCCCCTCCCTCAGGGATTGTGGGGGAGTAAGTCATTCCCAAAGACATAGTTATTATGGTTTTCGACTATGCTGAACAAAATGGCTATCTTAAAATTTTAATCTGTTGACTTTTGGAAAAAAATGAGCATGGGAGGGGGCCTATTTGCCCTCCAATTTTTTTGGTCACTTAAAAAGGACACTAGAACTTTTCATTTCCGTTAGAATGAGCCCTCTCGCGACATTCTAGGACCACTTGGTCGATAAGATGACCCATGGGAAAAAAAAACAAAAAAAAAACAAATAAACACGCACCCGTGATTTGTCTTCTGGCAAGAAATACAAAATTCCACATTTTTTAGATAGGAGCTTGAAATTTTTGCTATAGAGTTCTCTGATATACCGAATGCGATAGTGTGATTTTCGTTAAGATTCTATGACTTTTAGGGGATGTTTCCCCCTTTTTTCCAAAATAAGACAAATTTTCTCAGGCTCGTAACTTTTGATGACAAAGATTAAATTAATTGAAACTTATATATTTAGAATCAGCGTAAAAATTCGATTCTTTTGATGTATCTTTTAGCATCAAAATTCCGTTTTTTAGAATTTCGTTTACTATTGAGCCGGGTCTCCCCTTACTACAGTTCCTTACCACGAACTGTTTGAAAAGAAAATAATTCGGTATTTCGGGGCTTCTGACATTATTACTCTTTTGCGGAAGTTAGGCTCAAAATTGAAAAAGGATTATATTTTTTCTCTGGGCCCCTTCTACCTCTTAGTTCGTTCATTTTCCCGTTAGTTTTCACCTGTTTTCGCTTGATAGTTGTGTTATCTCTTAGCAGTTCTTTCGTTAGTTGAGTTATGGTTGTGGTATATATGTTTTATCGCTCGTATAGTTGTGTTATTTTCAAATTATACTCCATTATAGAGAGGCTCCGAACACCCAGCATTGTATGTTAAGCTCTTAATTTGACGTTTTTTTCTAACTTGACCACATTCGTCCTGCGCCCTTTTCATTGAATTTTTTCCCCCATGGCATATTTCTCCAAGGAAAGATCCTCCCATATAACCCCCTCCCTCAACCCTACCCCCAAAACCAAAAAAAAATCCCCCTGAAAACGTCTGTACACTTCCCAATAACCATTATTATATGTAAACACTGATTGAAGTTTGTAACTTGCAACCCCTCCCCCAGGGACTGTGGGGGAGTAAGTCATCCCCAAAAACATAGTTATTATGATTTTCGACTAAGCTAAACAAAATGGCTATCTCAAAATTTTGATCCGTTGACTTTGGGAAAAAAATGAGCGTGGGAGGGGGCCTAGATGCCCTCCAATTTTTTTGGTCACTTAAAAAGGGCACTAGAACTTTTCATTTCCGTTAGAATGAGCCCTCTTGCGACATTCTAGGACCACTTGGTCGATACGATGACCCCTGGGGAAAAAAAAAAACAAAAAAAAAAAAAAACAAATAAACACGCACCCGTGATTTGTCTTCTGGCAAAAAATTCAAAATTCCACATTTTTGTAGATAGGAGCTTGAAACTTCTACAGTAGGGTTCTCTGATACGCTGAATCTGATGGTGTCATTTTCGTTAAGATCCTACGACTTTTAGGGGGTGTTTCCCCCTATTTTCCTAAATAAGGCAAATTTTCTCAGGCTCGTAACTTTTGATGGCTAAGACTAAACTTGATGAAACTTATATATTTAAAATCAGCATTAAAATGCGATTCTTTTGATGTAGCTATTGATATCAAAATTCAATTTTATAGAGTTTTGGTTCCTATTGAGCCGGATCGCTCCTTACTACAGTTCGTTACCACGAACTGTTTGACTAAGAAGCTTTTTTAAAGTTCTAAAAAACTTTAGCGTGGAGGGGGGAAACCCTCTCATATACGGAATAATTACTATTCGTTTTAAGTTTGAATGATACTCCTTACTTTCAATTGAAAAAAATCTTGTTTTTTTTTTATTTAATCTGTAAAGAATTGAAAATTCACACACGTACAGTCCTTTTTCCAGTGGCTCTCGGGTATAGCTAATCCTTGGATACATATTTATTGATATTTTCAACTATACTGGACGAAATGGCTACCTAAAAATGCAGTGTCCTCCTTTGCAGAATTAGTTGATGACACGTGTAGCTAAGTAAATCAAAAGGTTCTTTACACATCCGCCGTTTGCCCTGAACTGTTTGGAAGATTGTGTTGAAACTTCCAAAGAGTGCTTGATGTCAATTGGACCTCAGAGTTTTAACTAAAGGAGATAGTAGAGGTAAACCAAAAGACTTTACGTGCAACCAGTCGTCGAAATAAGACGGCCGGAATGACTCATATTTGTAAAAGTTAACTTGCCTTCTGATGTTACTATGGTTTCGTTTAATTTGGAGGTATTCCCCCTCCCGCCTAAAAAACGATCCACCACCCCTCTCTCATAATGGCTGATGTGCAGTTACATATTGCAAATTTTGCGAAGTGTATGGCTAATTAGTGCAGTGATTATAGTAATTAGTGTAATGAATTAGTTTAATTATTAATCTTATGAATTAATTCATGAATAGTTCACTTTAATTAGCATTAGTTTAAATGACATAATTAGTTCATCTATGCAATAAATATCAGAATCATTATTCTGCAGTGCGAAGCGAGATATTACGTCACCGCACCCTTATTCAGGCTTGGACTAAATGCAAGAAGATGAAAGATTAATTCGTACCATTTGGGGAAAATTCTCCGGGAGGGGGTATTGCAAGGGGAATTTACCGGGTGTGAATACGCCGAACCCAATTTGTCTCCGGACCTACTAAGTTTTCCCTAGGACTTAAAAATTTACCTAATTGGCAATTTAAAAATCTGTGCCAAATGAGATTCTTTTTTTTTCTAAGTTAACATAGACATATATTCAAAGGAAATTTTTTTCCATATCTAGGGTATGTTAGACACACACAAAATATCAAGATGTTATCATATACATCGATAGAACCCAGGGGCGTATCCAATATTTTTGTTCGGGGGGTATTTTTTCGAAAGGGGTTTTACCTAGAAAAATAAAAAAACACATCGCAAATTTATATATGCGCATTTCTGTTGCGTTTTTTCGAGTCGGGTGACTTTTTTGGGGGAGGGGGCTAGGGTTCAAACCCAGTAACACCCTCCCTCTCTTATGATACCGCCTTGGTAGAACCTATGCCTTTTGGCCATAGCCATTCTCATTTTAGCGTAATTCAATAAAATATTTACATGTTACTGTTTATAGTTCTTTAGATTTATAGATGGCATTGATACTTTTGGCATGGTTTCTAATGTCTAGCAAATGCTATGTTAATACGTAGTGAATCGTAATGTTAATTATGTGTTAGGCAAGCCTCTGTCGTTGACTTTAAGAATGCTATGTCAAAATCAAATTAGCAGATTTGGGATTAACTAACAAAAAGGGTAATGTATGTTTTATTGCGTTTTATTCATTTAATTTTTATTTTGTAATTCACGACTCTTAATTCTTCCTTTGATATACACCGTTTTGTTTGTTTTTCTTTGTTTTCCTCAAAATATTGTTGTTAAATTTTTACAGAAACCGCTTTTTTTACAGTCACAAAAAAAATCTGTTAAAACTAACCCTTTCCCTGTAAAAAAAAAAAAACACTTTTGAGTAAAGCCTAAGGGTTCTTGCACATCTATGGTGTTCCGTATTTTGTGTAACGTAACTCGGGCGATGTCCCCGAATTTTGAATTTGACCTATTTTCTGAAACGTAACTGACATTTTCTCTGTTATTTTGTGTGTATTCGCCAAATGTCAATGTCAATTATAATAATAGTTTAAATTATTCTCTATTTAATTTTTCCAACAGTTTCCAAAATAATTAACTTTGTGAATCTAGCTCTGTGTAAAAAAAAAACAACAACAAATAAATATAAATTCAAAACATGTACGAAAACTTGATTCTAGCGTAAATTATATCTATATTTTAATGTAGGATTACTTCAAGTTAAAAATATCTCCTAGTATCCGTCCTAGCCAAGTGGATTGGTGCGCTGGATTTAGGAACTTTTGTCCGAGAGGGCGAGGGTTCGAATCCTAGTATACCCAATTATTTGATTTGGGACGGGGTGAGTGGCGTGACTGTAAGCTCAGCCAGAATCATACCCAGCTCCAAATGGGTACGTGGAGAAATCTGGGGAAGGTAAACAGGAAGGGTATGCAAAAGCACAGGATGGCTGGCCCTCATCCCTCCCATTGCAGTTCCTGGCCGAAGGGCTTTGAGACGGAGATGAGCACCGCTGGTTCGGATCTTAAGGGTTTAGTGCCGTATCCTTTGCCTTTACCTTTTTATGGCACTTGGTATCTACCAAGTGACACATAGCGATCGCAAATTCTGTCGGTCGGTCGGTCTGTCTGTCTGTCCTGGTTTTGCTAGTTTAGGCACTTCCAGGTAAGCTAGGAAAATGAAATTTGGCAGATGTATCAGGAACCAGACCATATTAAATTAGAAATTGTCGTTTCCCCGATTCGATCATTTGGAAGGGGGGGGGATGATAAATTGGAAAAATTAGAAAAAATGAGGTATTTTTAAATTACGAATGGGTGATCGGATCTTAATGAAATTTGCTGTTTGGAAGGATATCGTGTCTCAGAGCTTTTCTTTTAGATCCTAGCTGGATCTGGTGATATTGGGGGGAGTTGGTGGGGGGGACCTAAAATCTTAGAAAACGCTTAGAGTGGATGGATCGGGATGAAACTTGGTGGGAAAATAAGCACAAGTCCTAGATACGTGATCGACATAACCGGAACGGATTTGCTCTCTTTGGGGGAGTTGGGGAGGGGAGGATTAATCTTGAAAAATTATACAAAAAATGAGGTATTTTAAATTACGAAGGAGTGATCGGATATTAATGAAATTTGATGTTTTTGAAGGATATCGTGTGTCAGAGCTCTTATTTTGAATCCCTACCGGATCTGGTGACATTGGAGGGAGTTTGGGGGAACCTAAAATTCTTGGAACACACTTAAAGTGGAGGTATCGGGATGAAACTTGTCGGGAAAAATAAGCAAAAGTCCTAGATACATGATTGACATAACCGGAAAGGATCCACTCTCTTGGGGGAGTTGGGGGAGGGATGGTTAATTCTAAAAAATTATAACAAATTAGGTATTTTTAACTTACGAAAGAGTGATCAGATCTTAATGAAATTTCATATTTAGAAGGACCTCGTAACTAAGATATCTTATTTTAAATTCCGACAGGATCCAATATCATTGGTGGAGGGGGGACCGGAAATCTTGGAAAAACGCTTAAAGCAGAGAGATCAGGATGAAACTTGGTGGGAAGAATAAGCGCAAGTCCAAGATGCGTGACTGACATAACCAAACCGGATCCACTCTCTTTGGTGGAGTTGGGGGGAGGGGAGTAATTCGGAAAAATTAGAAAAAATGAGGTATTTCTAACTTACGATTGGGTGATCAGATCCGAATGAAATTTGATATTTAGAAGGATCTTGTGCTTTTAGAACTCTCATTTTAAATCCCGACTAGATACGGTAACACTGGGGGGAGTTGGAGGGGAAACCGGAATTCTTGGAAAACGTGAAAATCGAGGTATCTTACGAATGGGTAATCGGACCTTAATGAAACCTGATATATAGAAGAATCTTATGTCTTGGATGCTCGATTTTCAATTCGGATTGGACTCGAGGACATAGAGGTTGGAGGGGGGAAGCAGTAATCTTGGAAACCGGAAATCTTGGTAAACTCTTAGAGTGGAGAGATCGAGATGAAACATTATGGTAAGAATAAACACAAGTTATAGATACGTTATTGAAATAATTAGAATGGATCTGTTCTCTCTGGCGGAGCTGGGGGTTGTTCATTTGGAAAAACTAGAAAAATTGAGGTATTTTTAACTTAAGAACGGGTGATCGGATCTTAATGAATTTTGATATTTAGAAGGAACTCTTGTTTCAGAGCTCTTATTTCAAATCCCGACCAGATCTGTTGACATTGGGGGGAGTGGGAGGGGGGACCGGAAATCTTGGAAAACGCTTAGAGTGGAGAGATCGAGATGAAACTTGGTGGGTAGAATAAGCAAATATCGTAGATACGTGATTGACGTAATCGGGCTGGATCCGCTCTCTTTTCGGGTGTTAGGGGATGGGGTTCAGTGCTTTGGTGAGTTTGGTGCTTCTGGACGTGCTAGGACGATGAAATTGGTAGGCGTGTCAGGGAGCTTCACAGATTGACTTGATAAAGTCGTTTTCCCCGATTCAACCATCTGGGCGGCTGAAGGGAGAGGAAAAATTAGAAAAATTGAGGTATTTTTAACCTACGAGTGGGTGATCGGATCTTAATGAATTTTGATATTTAGAAGGATCTCATGACTCAGAGCTCTTATTTTAAGTCCCAACCGGCATTAAGCCTCTGATTCTCTTTCTAAATCAATCTGTTGATTCTTAGAATTTTGTTAGAGCTCATACCATATTAGGTCTTGGCTCTTCCGACCTCGTCACAAGTGCCATATGAGCTCTTAGCTCCTGTTTTGTATCTGATCCGGTATCTTCTCAGTGTTTAAGATTGGCAGAGAATACGTGAGAAAACCGCAGATAAGAATATGACAAATATACAAGAGGTCTACAATATACACAAATATACAAGAGGTCTACAACTCTGTAGGTAGCTTTTTCAAGAGCTTCAGGTTTTATTGCAAGTTATTAAGTTTGGTCTTAAATGTTTTTGCAACTTGTCCCTAGCCCTATGTCCCATGTATACTTCACCCTCTCTAAGTTTCAAATTGTGTTTTATATAAAGGTCCCCTTCACCCTCTCTAAATTTCAAATTGTGTTTTATATAAAGTTGGATGGTAAATACTTTTTTGAAATCAGAATCATACAAGAATGTTTGGTAATTCCGTGTTATAACAACCACATTAGAAAAGTGACGTTATTTTAATCCTAACGAAATATACCAAAATATGTTGAAAATATAATGCTTTAGCAACAGGATTACGGAAAATACAACAGAGAATTATGTAAAGCAGATCGCCCAGTATATATTAAATTAAATAACTAACCTAACCACCTCTATATAATAAATATTTAATTAAAATATGCCTGCAAAGTAGTTTCTCTCGCTCAGACTAAGCTAAGAGAAAACCGGTTTCATTACAGATCAGGAACAAAGTTTGGTTGTTATAACATGTAAGTACCGGACTTTTAGTTCACATGATTCAAAAGCTTAAGTGATGCCTTTGGGTCCGTGCCCCTTGTATTTACCGTGCCCCAACTTTTGTCTGGAAAATAAATAGTGAAAAGATCCAAGACTAGTTAATTAACGTAAAAAATACACGTACATGGTCTCGCAGACAGTGGACATAAGAAAACTTACAAAGGTTATCAGTTTCTATGATTGGACGATTTTAAGCTGGGTACTTGGGCCCTTGCTCTCTAAACCTGCCCCATGTGTTCATATTTCTTTAACTTGCTTTTACAAATATTCATGACTATACATCTGAGGCTAATAGTGAAAAAGACAATTAAAACAAACAAACAACATTTTCAGGACGTTCCTCCCGCCAACATCACATTTAAAGACTTGTTTCTAATCATGGTCATTTTTGTTTTGATTCTAAATAGTGTTTGGTATCTACTAAAGCTGGTTTGTAAGGGTTCCTGACCTCAATTCTCAGTAAAAACGATAAAAAGAAACAAGGTTCACCCCAAAACCTAAAAAAATGATTTTGCCTGAATAAGGACCAACAAGCTTGTTTTTACACGACCCTCAAAATTATTGCCACAAGTCCTTGGGTCAAATGGGTCCGAATACACAAAAGAAACTTGAAAAACAACATGAATTTCTCAAGACAGTGAAAAACAAATTAGAGTGAATATGTTGGCCCTATGTCCAAGGGCCGTCCTCAGCAATGCAAAGATATATGAGAAGAAAAAACTTACAACAGGATAAAATCAATAAAACTAAAATAAATTTTTTTTAAAAACAGTCCCAGCAACCTTAGCGAAGTTAAACCAGGACTCCACTTCGGTTGAACTTTGCTGAGGTAAGGATGCTGGGACTGTTTTGGAATTTTTTTTTATTTTGGTTTAATCGATTTTATCCTGTTGTAAGTTTTTTCTTCTTATATATTTTTGCATCGCTGAGGACCGCTTTTGGAAAATATTCATTCTAATTTGTTTCCCACTGTCTTGGGAAATTCCATGTTATTATGCTTGTTTTTGGTGTTTGTAATGGAATGACAGTGTGGTCTTCGTCACTATATTTGCTTATTTTAATTTTAAACTTCGATCTTTACTTTTATAAAGAAAACGATGTTGAAAATACTTTTTTTTGATGTTTAAAAAATGCACACTATAAACCTTTTAAGAGTGTCCAATTTAGACAAAGAATCCATAGTAGTCAACTTGAGTTTTCTCTCTTAAACTTTCCCTTAAAAGAAAAAGAAAAACTGTAATTTTGTCATGGAGAGAGTCCTTGGGGTATTTGATCCTTGTTATTTTTTCGGTTGATAAAGAGGAATTCAGTTGCTCATAAAATCTTATCGTGTATGAAATATATCTAGATTTTAGAAGCCTGAACTACATTAAAAGAACTCAAGCTTTGTACTTAATATACTTTACGGAAATTAGTGCTATTGTTGCTACAATTTTCATGTTGCAATTCTGCTAAGAATTTTGGACTTCAAGAATCCCAGAAAATAGAAGAAGTTGGCCTCCTTTGGAGGAAACAGGCTACAGAAATAAAAGTAGCATCATTCGATTCCTTATTTCATGCTATTTCCAAATATCATGGTCGTAATTCTAGCAATGTACCCTCCCCCTTATGATATCTAATCAATTCGAACTTTTTATCCTGAATGAGTCTATGGCTGCGTTGAACCAGGGATTAAGAAGAAAAGACGATCACAAGTTCTCAAAGTTAAAGCCTTTTTGAGGAGATTTCAGCTCCTTTTTTAATTCCTATAAAAGTTCTTTTGTAGTAAATTTTTACTATTAAGGTTAATCAAAACAATATTTACTATTTCTGAATAAGCTTCGAGCTGTAATTTTTCTCTGTACTTTTTTTCCAAATGTGTTTTTCAGCCTTCGGTTACTATGGGCTTTGGTTTGCTTTTTACTAGGCTACTAAAGGGATGGAAAGGGGTAGTGCTAATAAGTAGGCATTATAAACATCTGGTTATTGGTTTGCGGTAACGTAGGTTTGTGTGATACCATTATCATGCTTTCCAACATTTCCACTCCAAAAATTGCATCCACAAATGTCATTTTCGGTACCACATGGTACTTTATGATGGATTTATTGACGTAATTACAAAGAATACTTAAATACGATCAAGAGCTTCAAAATTGAGTGATTAACCACTCTCTGTGACGTTGCAATAGCCTGCTACTTCTGCTCGCTAGCCCGCTACTTATGAAACTTATTGCGGGAATGAGAGAGAGAGAGTATGCAAAAAGGAGGACTGCAAAACCTATGTTCAAACTTTTCGACCATGGAGAATATGATAACACCCTCTTGATGCTGCCAAACCTTTCCACTCTAGGTATGGCACCAAAAAGTGCAATTTTTGGTGCCATATGATACACTTTCGGATCCATGGGGAATCCCAGCACCCCCAAAACCTTTCTGGCGGTCTCATTCCATGTTTTTTTTTTATGTTTTTCAACCTTTCTTTGAAAATAAACTTGTCAATTTGGTCACTTGTTGCTGCCTTTCTTCACATTCCAGAAATAGCACCCAAAGTGTGTTTATTGGGTGGCAAATGGCACTTTTTGGCGGTGCCAAAAAATTCCATTTTTTGGCGGTGTCTTTCTTCATATTCCAGAAATAGCACCCAAAGTGGGTTTATTGGGTGGCAAATGGCGCTTTTTGGCGGTGCCAAAAAGTGCTTTTTAAGTCAAATTAGATATAGCGATTAGATGTCTAAATTAGCTTTTAAGTGGGTCTTTAAACAACTCTCTGTGATGTTCCAGTGCCCTGCTAGCAGTGAAGATATATGTCAGTGCTACGAGTGCAAAAAGGGGGGTTTCCTTATTGTTCAAGGTTTGGGACTGTAACTACTCTGTTCGTGGTTTTTGACAAAAATGGTTCCCAAGGTGTATTTTTCCGAAGCCATTTTTTAGGGTTTGTAGGCTCTTTTTTTGAATTCCCCTAAATTTGTTTTCAATAACATTTTACTGTCTTACTTATATGTGTACTTGTCAAATATTCAAGCCGCATCCAGCCTCATCATGGCGCCCAGCAGTTTACGATATGTCTTCCAGAGCCTCCGCTCGAGGATGACAGGCTTTACGATCTCCAGCCGCTGACGATCCCAACGATGGCCATATTTCGTGAACCCTTAACTTTTATATTTTCTGAACTCACATTTTACTGTCAATGTGTCAACATTAACCCGAAATTATAGTTACCACTCCTGAATCAACTACACAGAAATGTGACTCACTTGGTATTTTTTTTGATAAAACACATTTTAAAAATTTGATTGCTATCAGCCGTTGTTCGCTCTTTACTTGGTTGGTGCTATCGCCGCAACCATGATTTTTTTTTTTTTTTTTTTTTTAGTTTAATTTAAAAACAAAGACTGTGGAGTACACTAATGAAAACATATGCTTGTATTGTATCTTTATTTTGCATTCATTAAATATTATTGTTCAAGGAGAACTATCATAGTCATATTTAAAAACATACAGTCAATTTTTACTCTTAGAGCATGGGAAGGAGCTGGAAAGAGAGGTTCAAGCCATGGAAAATGTTGGCCTTTAGACCCACCTTAGGGTGTTGTCAGGCTTTTTACTAACTGATTAGATTGGTCAGGCAATGTCAGTTTTTCAAGTTTTATCTATGGTAAAAAGATTATTCTGTATCAAGTAGCAAAAATCTGACATAAGCTAGAAGAAGAATAATGCCCAGACAACATAATAGTGACAATAAAATCAAAATTACGTACGACTACAGCGCCAATTATGTGCGCCGCTCTTAATTTCTCGCGTTGAACATTATTCTACTTTCAAACATGAAATTCTTGATCAACCAGTCAGAGTTGAGATTTAAGGTTTTTTTTTTGATACTATAGAAAATGGAAGTTCGGAATAGCATTTTTTTTTTTAGCTGGAATAGAGACCTGACAAAAGATAAACTTAGTATTAGCAGAGAGCAGTTGGAAACAAGTTAGTGTTGGTGCAAACTTATATGACCCATTTCTTGCCATTTTAATTTTCTTTATCTGAAATACAAGTGTATGGTCAAAATTAAGAAAAGGCCTATGTCATTCAAACATCTTGGCTCTTTTTTATTGACAGATGTGACTATAGTGTGGATTGGGCATAAGTTAGGGTGCTCAATTCAAAGTTTTATGATGACAATCTAGTTACACTTTGACAGTTGTAGTTGCTTTTGAAATAAGGTATCACGACTAATAATTTGTACCAGTATTACAAATAGTGCTTAAAGTGTGTATTTAAATTACCAAGTGAAGTGAAATGAGTATCAACAAACATTTTTTACATTGCGAAAGAAATATAATTTAAGAAATAATTCAACTTTAATTGCTGGCTGTTCCTTTTTTATGTGTTTTTTGACTGATGTGTTTATGTGCACAGCATTTGACTGTAACATTGGGTAGACAAAGAATAAAAGTCTGGGGTGTAGATCTTAGATGGGTGTGTAAATTTGAATTCTAAGAAACGTGCAAAATATTTACTTTATACTTCGAAAATATTTACATGGAACTTGCACAAAAGTACCCTGTATGCAGCATTTTTTACGATTATTTCATATGTATATGCAGCATTTTTTGTTGTAGTGTGCGTGTTACTAAACTCCCCTTTTACTGAACCCCGTTCAGCTCAAACCATTTAATTTAACCCCAGTGCAATTAAACTCTCATTTATTTTAACCCTATGGAAGTCAACTCCCATTGGACCTTGTGCAATTAAACACTCCTTTAACTTAACCCTCATGCATTTCCTCTGTCAGTTGAGTCAAATAAGATTGAGTTAAAGTTGGGTTGGGTTGCATTAAAAGAGATAGCCGATCTCTATAAACAACCAAATACTATTACACTAGCCTTCGTTTGCATGTTGTCCTAGCAGATGGCATTATTTCAGTACTTGAGTCAAGGTTGTAACAGTATTATGCAAAATCAGAGCGAAATAAGATTTAGTTGAGACAAGAAGGTCCATAGCGATGACCATCTCGATATATCTGGATTGATAGCAGCCTTTCCTTGCAGAATATGTTTGCTTAACAGATTTTAATGTGGTCTTTAAAATTTTATTTGACATCCAACTAATTGTCTTGTGTTTTCAAATCTGTATCTTCTGCGGTAATTTGATTTTCAAACATGCTGACAATGATTCACTGTTCTAGGTTTTATTGGCCTTATCATGAATTTCGACAACTTACTCTTTTTTTATCATAAGGAAATGTTAGGTAGCGCTGTTGTACTTACAGCTTTTGTAGAATTGATAAGGAAGTACCTTGGTTGCGTCTTAAGAAAAAGATGGCCAAACACCGTTGCTTATGAAGTAATTGATCTCAGCTCAATGTGAATTTCAATCCGGAACTCTTTTCGTTTTCCCCGCTCAGTTGCCTCTTCGGGGGTGTTTATACCCCTTTTGGGCGTTCACTGCCATATCAGAATTAAATAGAAAACCTTAACAAATACTAAAACAGCTTATAAAAATATTTTTATATTGACTTCAATGGTTATTTTGATTTCTGTTTTTTAAATCAAAAGGAATTTTGCTGGGGAATTAATTTTTCATTTACGGGGATCGCCAGCTAAAAAGATTGGAAAGTTATTACCTATAGTTCTTCTAAATATCTGGAAGTGTCCCTTAGTTTTCTCTTTGCATGTTCTGCAAAAACAAAAACAAAAAACGATGTGACACTAGACCATTTACTGAGAAAATGTTTTGGTTCAGAGATACAACCTAGCAACAGCCATCTATGGCTACTGCTAACGTTTAACGTTAGTGCAAACTGATACAATGGTATGACAATACATCCCTGCCTTTTGTGGCAAAACTTATAGGCCTTAATGGGCTATTACTTGAAGGCATTTTTTTCAAAGAAGCACAAGAAGATTAAGGCAAATAAAGGTTAGGGTGTTCTCCTCAATAATTAGAGTTACTGGAGATCTGGATGCCTTGTTCCAAAATTGCGTTCTTTTCTCACCACTCACCTTCCATAGAAAATATTCCTACTCTATAATATTTTGGGATCGTAATTAAACTTGGTGGGAAGAAGCTCTTGGCTCTTCCGACCTCGTCACAAGTGCCTTATGAGCTCTTGTTTTTTTCTGTTAATCTACGCGGGACTATGCGGGACCCCAAATATTTCACTTAGACGCTTGGTGGTCATACAAAAAAAAAAATACATTTGATTAAAAAAACATTATATTATGTTTCATCGTAAGCTTATACTCGTTTTTAAAACGGTTCCGCAGACTTTGAAAATTACTTCGTACATTTTCTCGAATATTTATGGGTTTTCAACGCCCCGTTCTTTACGCTACAGTTTGACCCATTCTTGCAACTCTACTTTTTAAAACGACAAAAAAAAAACTTTATCGTAAAGAGCGTGGCGTTGAGGAGGGACAGTCCCTTTCATATACGGAATAATTTCTGTTCGTTTTAAGTTTTAGTGCTGCTTTAAGTTTTTGCATACAGGGATGTATTGAGATTTGCTTAAATTGTTAATCTTATTAATTTGATTGCTCTTTTCTATGAATATTATTTATTTGTACCAAAATTTATTATTTTCTTTTCTTAGGATGGATGCCCACTTGAGTCAGTTTCTAGACAATGATTGGCAACTTTTGCAAGTTTTGGGTGATCTGAACTCCAGTGGCTTCAACCAAGCTTCTGATTCTGCATCTGTGAATCCAAACGAGCTTCGTTTTCAAGATAACCAAACCAGCTCTTTTGATAGTAATTTTGTAAAAAGTCAAAGTTCTTGGAAACAAAATCGTGAGCAACTAGTTCAGAATTATGGGGGAAATATGCCAAATGGTTACAATAATATTGCAACATATGGAAATAGTGAGAGATATCAAACAGTTACGCATCAGCCTGCAATCCAACTGCAATCCAACTGCGATTCAACTGCAAGTATCAATAAGCAGCAAGTGAGAAATGGTTATGAATATAATAATATTAGGAGAACTGAGAATGTACAGCAGCAAATCGCACAACAGCCAAAAGCACCCAATAAATATCAAAATATACACTCTTATGACAACATACGTACTTATGGGCAGCCAAAACAGACCCAGCAATATACCCAGGCACAATATCAAAGACCTCGAAGTGATCATTTTCTAAATGAGCAATATGCTTCAAGATTAGAATCTGCAACACAGGCTTTAAACCCTAGCAGAAACTTGGACCATGCATCAATATCAAATCAGTTGCCTAATTTCAATTCATTTAGACAGAACCAGCAAAGGTCAGTGAGAAGCGTATCGACCGAAAATTATGACCGACAGAAAAGTGAATTGCCACAAATGAGTGATATGAGTAAAATCCAACAAATTCAAAAATGGCTTCAGTCGAGCAATCCTGATGATTCTTTGAGTCATATGCATGAGGCTGATCCTGTGTATGCTACTGTGAATAACACGCAAGCTCATTATCAAGTGCAAAACGTTCGTCAAAGTGAAGTCCCCAGGCAAGGAAAACCTCAACAACCAAAAGTATCTGTCGATGCTGTAATTAACCAGTTCAAGTTGGAAAGGACTCGAGCCGTTACTAATTATCAGCCACCTACCTATAAAGTTGTTAGCCAAAGCAGTGTTGAAAAGCCAGTTTACTCTAACGCTGTTACTAGTCATAGTTTAAGTCAGTTCAATCAAGACCAAAGGATAACTTATGACAATGTTGTAAAACTGAGTCAAGCTCAAAATGCAACCCAAGAACGTAATCAGTACCAGCCCAATTTTGCATCTCAACCCAATTCTTTAAACCAAACAATTGCTAATAGCAAAAATGACCAAAGGAAAACTTATGACAATCTAATACTTCATAACAAACTGTCACAGGATCAGGGAAAGCCTAATGAAATCAACGCTGCTCCAAATAGCTTAAATTTTGAAAAGAAACTCTATAACAAGATGGAAGCGGAAATGTTTGCTTCTCCTAGCTCCGCCCCAAAAGTTTCAAATAGATTACCTACTTCTGTTAAAGATGAAGGAATACAAAATAATATACAAAGCCATTTCGGACTTAAAAACGCTGTAGTGTATGGTCAAGACACTTTTAAAGTACCTGAATCATCAAAGCAAACATCTGCATACCTTTCAAGTATGCCTCAGGGGAAAAATCTGTCCTCAAGTCCACAAATGTCCAGTCCTTTAGCTAGCCTTCAGCAACAGAGTGATAGTCTTATTGCTTATCCTGGGTCACGAGCAAATTTAGCTTACCATAGGCAAATTCCAACTCAAATTAACAAAGAATCGTTTATGGAGCCTAAAACAGAACCTGTTCAACAGCCACCTGCCCCCCAATTAGCTAATCAGAGCAGAATATCATCTACTTTTCAAGATTCTTCATATTTCAGACAGTATCAGAAGGAGCCAGAAAGTCATACGTACTTTTCAGATGGAACCAGATTCTCTGAGAAGGAGCACCATAAATGCTCTGAGATTAGTGTGAACGAGGATGTTGAACCTCAGTCTGAAATAAGAAGCTTAGATTTAAGTAAAGAATTTACATCTTATTCTGATGGGTCATCTCTGATAAAAAAACTCAAAAAGCCAAAGCTCATGATAACTGAGCCACCAATGCAGTTTGCTGAGCAATTAGACCTAAGCTTTGCTGAAGATGGAAACAGTATACCTTCAGAAGGATCTGTCCCTATATATATTAAGGAGAATCCTCAAGTGAAACAAGAGCCACAGATCAAGACGGCGCCAAAAAACTTTGTACAGCTTTACCCAAATATGGTCCTTCAAAATGAAGTGGAGGGGGAGTTTGTGGAAGAAAGAGTAGAGAAGGTTGGTGGCTCAATTCGAGATTCTGAGTTGCCTTGTGTTCAAAAGTCTGCTGAAATTTCAGAAAATCAAACTCCAAATGGTCCTAAGGATTTTGCTAGGGACTCAGCTATAACCCCAACTCTCCTTAATCTCTCTTTACAGAAAGGTTTAGAGTCGTCAAAAGAAGAAATATCTCCCTCCATTTCTCTAACTCCCGAGCCATGCGACCCAGAAAAACCTTGGAATCTAGCGTGTGTTGCTACCCAAAGAAAATGCTACAAAAGGCCTGTTATTAAAAATAGTGAAAGGCCCTTGTCTCCCAGTGATAGTTATCGTTTTGTAACCAATGAGAATGGGAGAATCCCCCCTTTTCCATGTAAGAAAAGATGTTGTGTCCCTCTTAGTAATGATTCTTTTGAGAATCATAAAAAAATGTATTCATATACAATCATGGGTCACTTGAAGCATCAGGTTGTTAAGGCACATTCACAAAATTCCACAGTCCCAATGAAAATAGTGCTTAGTATAAAACCACCAGAACCCGAGCTTAAAACACCGGTTCCAGCTCACAGCAACAGTGTCGGAAAGGCTTCAGTGAAAATTAAAGAGGTGAGAAAAACACTTGGCGGTCCTGTGGCCCGTGGTAGACCAAGAAAACCTGAAAACCTCAACAAAAGCCCTAATAAAAGAAGGAGAGGACGAAAATCATTTAATGTGTCTGAAATGGCAATGCCTAGTACTCCTGTTGCTCAGGCAGCTTTAGGCTTGCTGAGCCTAACTCCAAGGATAATTGGTTCGCCCCAACCAGAATTTGAATTTAAAGTACAAACTCCGAAGCCTGCTCCATACAAGTTTAAAACAAAGGCTGAGCTAAAGCAGGTTCAGAGCGATATAGGAATATCTTCTTGTTTTGAAACAGCCCAACCCCCCTCTATTTCTGCCATTCCATGCATACCTTGTAACTTATCGACTGTGTCAAAGGATGATAGTTTACCTGAATTGCTTGTTAAAAAGAAGCCAAAGAAGATCAAGAAAAAAGTCCCGGAACTTTTAGTTGCTTCTGAATCAGAGCTATATGGCAATGAGTTTCCAATTGAGATAGTTGTGAATAAAAAGTATGTGTCTCCTCCTTCACCCCCTCCAGCTCCGAGTGAAACCCCAATACCTTTGCAGAATGAAATTTTGCCGTCTTACAGTGAGTCTCCTGTTGAAAGTGAAACTCCTCAAGTGACTGAAAAACTAGACGTGTGGGATGATATGTTTTCACATAGTTTAGAAAACTTTTGTAGTGAACTCTGTCACACTGGAATTAAACGTGTTAAAAGAATAGAAACTAAGGAGTTGGATCCTCCAGTATGTGAGCCGGAAGATTTCACTCCAAAATCGCCTGCTTCCGTTGATGAAGAATTACCACTAACAGCTCGTATCAAAACTAAAAAACCACCCAAAAGAAAAACAGATGAACAAATGGAAGAAAAAGAAGAAAAGGGTGATTCTTTTTACCCAGGTTGGGAAGGAGAATTGTTAGACTTTAAAAAGAGTATGAGAATACCATCTAAGCTGATTAGTGTGCCTAAAAGTATTCCAGGACAAGGATTGAAAATTAAGATTACTAATGCTTACCTGAGAAGAGATGTTAAGTTGAAGAGGTTAAAGAAGAAATTTGGTTCTGGTCCCTCTGGATTTGACTATTTGAAGAAGAAGAAGAGGAAGCGTATTAATAAGGATTTAAAAGAAGAAAAGAGATCTCTGGTAATTCGTTTTTTATTATTTATTTTTTATGTGTGTTCTGCAAGCAATTTAAATTAGGTTCTTTGAACTCAACTTGTATTAATGAATTTGAGAAATAATATTCTGGCTCATTTCTTAAAAGCAAAACTGTGAGCTAAACTAGTCAGAAAGGATTATCGTTTTAAACCAATTTTTTCTTATGAAAACAGTGTTGTTGGGTTCTTCTGAATATTTCTTCCGAGGTGTACGAAACCTTCACACAGAAACAAATAGTGCCTACAGGTGGCCTTAAAATTCATTCATTTTATGTTTCAGCAAAGGCTAAATTATATATCTAAATGTGTATTTATCCATTTCCGCCATGCAAAAACCTTAGGGCCTGTTTCTCGAAAACGTTTCTTTTCGATAGATCTCTTTTCTGAATGCGTATCGTTCGCCATTTTCAATTACTTTTTTATCTATCTGACAGATTTTAGGCTTGATTATTTTTTTTTATTGATATGTTGGCTATATTTCTTTTCTGATTTGTAAAGTAAAAACTGAAAAAAACTGAATTGTACAAAAGCGATGGAGGGTGGAGGGGGTATGTATCCGTATGAAGATAAGTAAAATCTGCACAAATATTAGCTTCACTCACTTCAACTCTCAATGTTGATGCTTTGTTCTGTCAGTATTGATTGATTGATATAGTATTGATAGAAATGTTTTAGAATTCGATCTACCAGCTAACATATTTTTCGCATACCTTCTTTATGTTTTTTTCACTTCTATTTTCTTAAACGTTTCTCTTTTAACATATTTTCTTTCAATAAATAACATTCTCAAGGGATCACAAAGATTATTGGATTCACGTGCAGGGTCGAGTACCTGCAAATATATTGGGGGGGGGGGCTTTCTTTACAATGAAGGTACGCAAAAGTTCTTTCCAAAATCTATGATGGATTTGATTCGTTTTCAGTTTTGCTAATGACATTGCCAAAAAGGGGACTTTTTCAAATGTTGGGGTGTAAATCCCTCTGCCTCCCTAGCTGGCTCCCCTGATTGCCAGTTGAACAGGGCCTGGATTATTGCCCATATTATACAATCTAGTCTGGATTTACAGTCCAGTATCAGTTTGGAAAAACCCCCTAGTCAAGGTGTTAAAGTAATAGGATATGTTAAAGTGACATGATATGTTATCGAATCTTAAAATCAAAAGTTAAAGTAATACAATAGACAAATGGTTTAGAAATGATATAGTCATGCAAAAGAACATGAAACATGAATTTTAGCAAGATATGTTTAGAATAATTACATATCTGGAAGATAATTTTGTGGAGACAGATGAACCAGAATGAGGATCCTCTCTTCAGAAAACCCAGATATTTGGATTTGACCGTTGAATTATTTATTTTAAAGTATTTCATTTTCTTCTAGGCACATTACAGAGAATTCGGATCCGCCTGTAATGAAGCTAATCTGAAATCTTACTATTTTGGGGGAAAGATGGAGGAATTGGTAAAGAGATAAGATATTTTATTTTATTTAATCGAAAACTTGGCTAAAGAAAATGAACAAACTACAGAGAAAAAGAAGTTTCGCTGTTTAATTCTTTATATATAATGTTGGCGTTATTCATGTATCAATTCTAGAGCATCAATTTACCTAATACAGCTGTGAGCTGCAATGAGTTGTTATTGTTTTTAAATAATTGATTAATATAAATTCATTTTTAATTAATTGATTAATAGTTAATTAATTAATTAATGTTAGAATAACGAAAACTGTGGTTCAATTCTGTTTTCTAAAGTTATGATGAGAGAAAGGTTGAGATGGCTAGGGCACGTTCAACGGATGAAGGATGATAGATTTCCAAATATTGTCCTTTTCGGCCATCTGTCTGGGGCTAAACGGACGGCAGATCTTCCTCGTCTGGGTGGGAGGATGTCATAAAGAAAGATTTAAGGGAAATGGGAACTTCCTGGGAGGGTGTAAAGAGGGAGGCTTTGAATAGATTGGGATGGACGAGAAGTTTGCGCAGCTGTGTTGGCCTTAGGCGACTTGGTGCTGCGGCGAGTTGTTAGTAGTAGTAGTAGTAGTATTATTGTGTTCTAATGTTAATTAATTTTTCATGTATTAATTGATTTCTTGTTCGGTAATTTAAGTAATAAAAACGAAAATCGACTCACCAGAACAACATTTTAGTTTCGTAATTGCTATGCATCAATTACTAATGTTAATGTTTTTAATTTTCATTTATCAATTTTGTTTAATTCGAAATACATTTTACCCCAGATAAATCTGGATTTTAATGCTAATTTTAGTTAACTGGCTCAAAATTTTTACGAAAGAATCAATCAAGTTTTGTATTCTTCTTACTAACTCAAAATTAGACTTGTTGATGTTGTACTAAATCCACATGTTGGATACAATTTGATGTTGCATTAAACCAAGAGACGCTATGCGTATCTAAGTTATCAAGAGGGCGTATCTGCATTACTTTAGGAATAGCTCTCCGCTACTGCGACTGACTGCTTGCAAATGTGACTTCTTGGAACAGTGACTGCAATTACTTGTAACTTAGACTGCGGCTGTTTTTGATTGTGACTACTTCAGCTGCAACTATTTATGGATGCGTATGTAACAACTGTCGTGTGCGGTTGCTGATCTTAATGCCACTGCTACTATTATTGGTCTAAATACAGAGTTCAAGTGCATCCAGGCTATCCAAAGGGCTTATCTAGAATATTTCAGGAATGGTAAATGGTATCAAGCTGTTAATTTCAGGGAATGGCGAGGGAGCTGTTGAACTACTATGTACATCTAGGAGCTCAAAAGGGTGTATCTGTAATATCTTGACATAAAGATACCAGATACTTATGTAGATGCATAAATTAATCGTAAAATAATTAGAAATTTAAATGTATCCTCAAGTCAAACTTGAAACTAGCGAAAATTATTACAAGCAGGGAATTGGCTACTGCCATACCACCAACTAAACTTTCTAAAGTTTGTTGTGTCCTTTGCCCTTCACTGAAAGCAAAATGTATTTTAGGCAATTTCTATACAAGTGTAGTTTTGAAAAGTATGGAAAAATTATTGTTAAATATAATGTTGAATATTAAGTTGCTGTAATATTTAGGAGATAATATCATTATATGTTAAAAATTCAATTTATGTTCTTAAGTTCTTTCCAGTTTTCTTGATTATTATAGTGAATTGCCTGGGCATACCATATAAAAAAAAATATTTTTTTCCCATTAAAGTTCTTATTTCAAATCTATCGCTATTATAATAATTTGTATTTTTAGGTTACTCCAGTACCTGTTCCCTTTGCAGCCGTTTCCCCTCCTCCTTTGGATGTAGGTGCTAAGCTGAAAGATTTTGGCCTTAATAAAAGCATTGGAGAAACTCTGCTACACAAAGTGGCAAGAGTTGGATATTTGGTAAGGATTTAAACTTTATCAAACCCCATTCAGGTTTATCTTTTATTAAATAAAAAAAAAACAATATTTTTTTTTTTTACTGAAGGTAAGGAGCAACGTTAAAACTTGAAACGACTAGGAATTATTTTGTATATTAGGGAGGCTGCCCCTGCCTTAACCCTCGCTCTTTATGCTTAAGTCTTAAAAGTTTTTTTAAAACTGCTTCTCATTAAAATTCAAAGACCCTTGTGTTAATTAACTTGTGCTATTAAAATTCAACGACCTTGTGAGCAGTTTTTCTTAATAATTGTGACATAAAGCCGAACTTTAGCTTAAAGAACGACGGTTGAAGAAGGGAAGCCCCTTCATATACCAAATGATTTCCGCTCGTTTTAAGTTTTAATGTTGCTCCCTACTCTCATTTAAATGTTTCTTTAAATTCTGATATCTGACTATTTCAAATCATGCCAGGAAATCCCCTTCCCTCCCCCTCCTCCCCGAAAACTTCCCGTAAAAACTCCTGGAAACTTTCCTCCCCACAGAAGACTACCCACCCAGGAAAATTCTGGCCCGTGTGGAAAATCTTCCTCTCTCGCAGAATATTCTCCCCTCCCTAGAAAAAAAGAAAAGAAAATTCCATATGTTTCCCAATAAGAAATACAATGTGTAGACGGGAAAATTGCGTAACTTACTGCCCTTTCCCCAGGGACTATGGGGGTTTTATCATCCCCAAAGCTATACTTATAGAACCTTTCAACCATATTATACCAAATCCCTGTCTCAAAACTTTGGTTGGGTGTTTCTGGGGAAGAAGGGTATGGGAGGGAGACTAGCTGCCCTCCAATCTTTTTGGTTATTGATAAAGGGCCATAGGGATTTTGACCTTTGTTTGAATGAACCCTCTCCCAATCTTCTAGAACCATTGGTTCGATATGATCACCCCTAACAAAAAAGAAGAAAATAACAACAAATTGAATGCATTTGTGATCTTTCTTCTGGCAATAAATATAAAATTCCACATTTTGGTAAATAGAACTTGAAACCTATACAATATGGTTCTCTGATGTAATAAATGTGATAGTGTGGCTTTTTTTTTAAGATTGCTTGATTTTTCGTGATGTTTCCCCTCTTTTCGAAAACCTGGGCCATTTTCTTTGCGGGTAGCTATGGATGGGTAACATTAAACTTAATGAATTTTGTATATTTGGAATCAGCATTAAAAAAACAATTCGTCTGATGTGTCTATTATTTCTAAATTCTGTTTAGGGTTTTGGTTTGTATTGGGCCGAGTCGCTCCTTACTTACAGTTCGTTAGCTTGAACTGTTAAGATCTTGCCAGTTCTTAAGACTTACTGTAATTTTTGGACATTTACATTCGCCTTTCTTTTCTTACTGGAAATTAATTTTTCTGTTGAAATAAGCTGTTTTATCCAGTGCCTCCGTCACTCCTAAGTTTTCCAGTGAATCCCAAGTTTTCCCAAAAGAATTGGTTTGTCGCAAATTTCTCTGAAAATTGAAAATAACGAAATTTAAGGTTTGTCCTCTGCTTTAATTTTTATATATTTATGAATGTTAATTTTTGTGGATATTTCGGAGGAATCAATTTTAACTAGAGCAAATTCAGGAAAACACAAAAATCTGAGGATCGTGGAATCACTCTGTGTTTGGGAATAATTTATTGTTAGTATTTTACAGACCAAAAGCGTTGTCAAATCTGAATAACTAGTTGTGTATATTCGTTTTGACGGCTTAACGTTGCAATATTGAAAAAAAAGTGGTAGTGCTCTAGAAACATCATTATTTTGAAACAGTCAAAAGGAAAATCTTAGAAAATGATGGTTGGATCTTAGAAAAATCCTGATGAAAAATGATGATGGAATCTTAGAAAGATCCTTGGTAATTAAGTCATGCTCTGAAGGGAGATTCAAAAAGAGAAGGTTGAAGACCTCAACCTGGATTAGGCGTCTTCAAACAAAAAAACTAGTAGGCTACCTTTGCACCATCTACTGGTATATTGATGACAATCTTTGAACCTGTTTGTCCACCAAAACAGCTTTCTGGAAGGTCTTATGTTTTTTATACTAAAGGGTTGTACATATATTTATTTTTCATGACAGCCCTGGCCACCGTTGTTCTTAAAGAAAGGAAAGAAGAAGGGATACAGCAGAAAAACAAATGTGGAGATTTGACAATAAAAGCTCGTGAAATTATGTGTTTAAGATTAATTTGTCTCACAAACCGAATTTGTTATAAGTAATAAGGGTATGTTCGAGGAAGATTGTTTTCTATGAAATATTTCACTATCAAGTGCCTGAAAGTTGCCTTCATCTAAACTGGTCTTTGCTAGATTATGCTTTGCTAGATTATGGACTACAACTACTCTTGCTTGACACGAATGTAACTTTGGCAAAAGCATTGGTTCTTTGTCAAAATTGAACTGTATTGAATAGCTTGTATAAGATCTAAAGTTCTAAACAAACTGGAACAAATGGAAGTTGCAATTGGATCATGCGTAGTAGTTTTTGTTCGTTCCAACTCCATTTTTTTTATTCCATTTCTTTTTACAGACTCAAGGACCCCACATTCGCCCCTTAATTACACAGATTAAAAATTCTTGCCTCACTGTGATTTTAAAGCTATCCACCTTTCTATTAAAATGATTTATTAAGACTCTGTCTCATATATGCCATCTGTAAAACTTATGGCCCTTACCCCTGTTGCTTGTAAATCAAGCACTATTTTTGCTATATGTAATTAATTTAGTTTGATTTTTAGCTTCTTTATTGTAACATTAATCAATAACACATTCTCTCCTTTAATTCCAAGTTTTGAGAGAAACAACCATTATTTTTGAAGTATACTTACTGTAATGTTTTTGGATTTTCGAATGATATCTTGCAGTCTTGCTTAACATTTGCAACAAATAATCTCTAAATGAGACCTGAAGCGGTCAATCATTTTGATCAAAAGCTTTCGTCAATCGATAGACGTGTGCTTCAATCGACCCTTCAATCTTGACCAAAGCTGATTTCAAGTTTAATTTTAACTCATGGTCAGGTTCAATACTGATTTGGCTTTTCTTGCATGTACTTTGGTTGCGCTCAAGCAAATACAGATAGAAAATAAGAAAAGTTGTTGGTTTACAACTTCTTTTTCTGCTCGATCGCCTTGTACTCGCGGTTGAAATTTATTCTTAAAACATTAATTATGGCCCTTGGTATTTACCAAGTGACGTATAGCGATCGCAAATTCTGTCGGTATGTCTGTTTGTCCTAGTTTTGCTAGTTTAGGCACTTCCAGATAAGCTAGGACGATGAAATTTGGCAGGCCTATCAGGAATTATAAATTATTAATCAGATTAAATTATAAATAGCCGTTTCCCCGATTCGACCATCTGGGGGGGGGGGACGGTTAATTCAGGGAAATTAGAAAAAATGAGTATTTTTAACTTTTGAACGGGTGATCGGATCTTAGTGAAATTTGATATTTAGAAGCATATCGTGTATCAGTGTTTTATTTTAAATTCCGACCGGATCCGGTGATATTGGGGGAGTTGGAGGGGGAAACCTAAAATCTTGGAAAACGCTTAGAGTGGAGTGATTGGGATGAAACTTGGTGGGAAAAAATAAGCAAAAGTCCTAGATACGTGATTGATATAACTGGAACAGATCCGCTCTCTTTGGGAGGGGGGGAGTTAATTCTGAAAAATTAAGTATTTATAAATTCCGAAGGGTGATCGGATCTTAATGAAATTTGATATTTAGAAGGATCTTGTGCTTCAGAGCTCTTATTTTAGATTTATCTTATTACCAGATCTGGTGACATTGGGGGGAGTTGTAGGGGGAAACCGGAAATCTTGGAAAATGTGAAAATTGATGTATATTTATCTTACTAAGTATGAGAATACCATCTTAATTAAACTTAATATATAAAAAAGGTCTTATTTCTTAGATACTTCATTTTAAATTCGAATCGGATCCGGGGACATAGGGGGTTGGAGGGGGGAATCAAAAATCTTAGAAACCGGAAATCTTGGAGAACGCTTAGAGTGGAAAGATCGGGATGAAACTTGATGGGAAGAATAAGCACAAGTTCTAGATATGTGATCGACATAATTGGAATGGATCCGCTCTCTTTGGGGGAGTTGGGGGGATTTCCAGTGCTTTGGCGAGTTTGGTGCTTCTGGACGTGCTAGGACGATGAAAATTGTTAGGCGTGTCAGTGACCTGCACAAATTGACTTGATAACAGTCATTTCCCCAATTCGACCATATGGGGGGCTGCAGGGAGAGGACAAATTGAAAAAATGAGGTATTTTTAACTTATGAATGGGTGATCGAATCTTAATGAAATTTGATATTTAGAAGGACCTCGTGTCTCAGAGCTCTTATTTTAAATTAAGATCGTATCCGGTGATATTGGAGGGGAAAACGGGAAACCTTGGAAAACGCTTAGAGCAGAGAGATCGGAATGAAACTTAGTGGGAAGAATAAGCCCAAGTTCTAGATACGTAATTCACATACCCGGACTGAATCCGATCTCTTTGGGGGAGCTGGGGGGGGGGTGTTATTTCGGAAGAAATTGAAAAATTGAGGTATTTTTTAAGAACGGGTGACCGGATCTTAATGAAATTTGATATTTAGAAGTACTTCGTGTCTCAGAGCTCTTATTTTAAATCCAGACCCGCATTAAGCCTCTGATTTTCCTTTTAAATCAATATATTGAATCTTAGAGTTTTGCTAGAGCTCATGCTATATTAGCTCTTGGCTCTTCCGGCCTCGTCACAAGTGCCATATGAGTTCTTGGCTCTTCCGACCTCATCACAAGTGCCATATGAGCTCTTGGCTCTTCCGACCTCGTCACAAGTGCCATATGAGCTCTTGGCTCTTCCGGCCTCGTCACAAGTGCCATATGAGCTCTTGGCTCTTCCGACCTCGTCACAAGTGCCATATGAGCTCTTGGCTCTTCCAACCTCGTCACAAGTGCCATATGAGCTCTTAGCTCTTGTTTTCTTTTTTAGTTCGGAAACATATAATCTGGTTTCAATGTCTTTACCGCCCATAATATCCTATCAAATTTTACACTTTGCTTATTTCGGTTATAGTAGTCTCTACTTTCAACTTTCCATAACTCATGGTGATTCCGGTATAACTCTACTAATTAAAAGATAAACTCGCGTTTTGCGTTTTTGCTTATATTCTGAGGTGTCTTCCATTGTTGTTGGCACGTGACTGACGCAATGCTTGAACAAAACTAGTCTAGACGGTCAATCAACCTCATCAACCGCTTGAGTCATTCAAAATTTCTATCAGTCATCGTCAACGCTTGACTCAAGCGTCAAACCGGTTCCTAGAGGGCCAACCATGCGTGAATCAATCGATTGACAGAAGCTTTTGATCAAAATGATTGACTATCTTGGGCCTCCTTCAGACCTTTAATGCCAGTGTTGTGTACCAAGCATTATTTGTAAAATATGAACATAATTTGTATTTATTTTTGGTTTGTGTATTTCAATAACAGTCTCCGATATATAATCGACACCCTAAATACCAACTTTGTCAGAAATTGATTACCACCATGATTGATTATTGGTCATGAAATTGATCCTTGGTCATGATTGTATAAACCACCATTTGCGGAATATGCACTCAGTTTGTTTTAATTTTGGACTGTCTTGCCTTGAACTTGAAATTTTTAGTTGTCGACATCTAATCGTTTTGGACTATTCCCTATGCTATCAAGGACTAATCGCGATTCAAAAGAGGTACATCATATCTTTAACAATCTTTAAAAAAGTTTAGGTCATGTCTAGATTGCTTAAAATAATTATGTTGATAACCCACAGCATGCAAAACATAACACTTGAGAATCAAATGTAAAAAAAAATTGAAAATCAAATATTCAATATAAAACTAAACATAAAAAATAAACGTTCAATATCTAAACACGAGAATTAATTTATGATTTGACGGTAATCAATAGAATGATGAGATTGACAACTTTCTCTGAAGTGCGGTCAATTTTGCTTTTATACCTGGGACAGTAAATTAATGGGTGTTTTTTTTTTCGTGTGAAAGCTCAGGTTGGCTGTCTCCAGACCGTCCTACAGCACTCTCTGGCTTAAGGGCCAAGAACACCAGCAACATTGCTGGTAGGGACCGAAGTCTAGACCCGGGTATACGCCTGAATTTGGGGCTATTAAGAAGGAAACATGTTAAGAGAACAATTCTTTCTTCATAATGCGCAGAATAATTGTAGCTAACCCATTTTGACTGCAGCTCCACTATATTTCACCTCCCAATCTCCACCACTAATGTGCAAATATAGCCCTACAGCCCGAATTAGATATATCCTGTGTTTCGTTTCTTGATCTCACCGACGTTGATTCAATTTGCGGGTACACGGGTTGAAACAAGTGTGATGCATGGTAAAATACATGGGAAATATATGACTTAGGCTATTTTGCATATTGTGAACTAAGAATTGTTTTCTTAACATCATCCCTACTCAATGACCCCTAATTTAGGCTTATACCCAGCATTGCTTTCTTAACCCTTGTTTTCGTTTCTCCTCTGTACTATAATCAAGTTTTTGATCTTAGGAGGGAGTTGCCTACCTACTGAACAAACCTGAAACAGATCCCTCTGTGAAGGATAATGCAGGCTACACCCCTTTGCACGAAGCTTGTGGGAAAGGACATTTAGAAGTAGCACATTTCCTTCTAATGTGTGGAGCAGACGTCAGTGCCAGTGCACAAGGAGGAATCAGGTAAAGTTATTTAATTCAATTTTTTGTTTTTCATATCATATTAAAATTAGTTTTTAGCGTAACAGTAAATTAGTAAAAGTAAAATTGCTAGATTTTTTTTTTGCATGTCGACATATCCTCCCTTTTTATTTAAGAATCATTTTTTTTATTTAAATAAGAATTTTTTTTAAGGAAAGGATTGCATTTTAAAATTAGCAGTGGAGCTAAGGTTAAAGGGTTATACATATCAGATGAACACAGTCCACAAACCAACATTTTCAGAACTATAGGAAGTTTTGAAGACTTATTCTTGACTATAAAGTTAGTTTGTTTGTTTGGTAAAAAAAAAAAAAAAAATCTTGTGTATTTTTTTAGTTATAAAATGGTAAAGTTTGAAAAGAATTTAAATTTCAAGAAAAGTTACTATCTTTGAACAAGAATATCTCAGCTCCTGATTAAGCTAGAGCCATAAAGTTTGTATCAAACCATAGCTTAAAAAAACGTTAGTATGATATGTAAAACGAGCACCTTTGGAAAAAATATATATTAAGATAAGAGGAAATTTTCAATTATTACAAAACAAACACAATTGTGTTACCAAGGGTTTCTAGGTTTTGCCCAGTTTCCACTACCTGGTGTAGATCTTGGAGTGCCACGTGTGCTTCAGCTGTTCCGCCACACATGGAATAGTCCCTCTAATGGTTGGCACTCGCCACCTATTATACTTGATTTCTGGAATCTCGCGACCATTTGCTGCCTTCTTGGTTGTAACTTAAATACCCCTCAGATTGCTTTGTTGGAATTTTTATTTGTTTTATGGTCACACCTATCAACGACATATATTTTGTTCAGAAATTTAAGAATATGTTGTTTTTTTCTCAATTTTTTTCTTAAACTTCTATTATTCAAAAATTTTGAATTTTCAAAAGGAGCTTGTATTGTATATCATATTAAAGCTTTTTAAAAAAAAGTTACGGTGACAGAAGTTTGACAGAGTTACCCTCTGTTAAGGAGGGTAACTAGCCCCCTCCCTCACTCTTCTTCTGAAAAGTTGTCTGATTAAAATCAAACAATAAATTTGTCTTTGGGGATAACATGATTCCAGAACCACCGGAGGAAGGGCCACAAGCTATGAAACCTGCCCCTTGTTTAAATATGGTATTTGTTGTAGGGAAGTATACCGACATTTTTCAAGGGGGTGGAGACCTTTGCGAATAGATTTTCTACGGGGAGGATTTCCAATTGGTGTCAAAGTTCTTGGGGGGGGGGAACTTTCCAGGAGGAAATTTGCCAGAATTCGTATACAAATTTTTTTTATCTGTCTTACTTTCTTGTCGGCGAACCCATTTTGCATGTGGGGAGTCTTAGGCGAAGTGTTCGGGGGATACTTTCAGCAGAGTTGGAATTCTATGGGGGATTTTGACGTGGGGAAGTTCCCACAGTAAAAATTCTCCATGGGGGAATTATCACCCGGAGAAATTCTCCATGGGAAATTTTCTGCGAGAGAAACTCCTGGGGGGGGATTCCTGAGAAATATTTCCCACACATGGGTGATTCCCCCATGACCTTAAAAGCGTCGGAAATTAAATGAAAACAGGTCTTTCTCAAATGGAAGAATGCTAAGGTGTATTTTACAGGCATAATTGTAAGTAAAAACATTTCCGGAGGAATTCGCAGCGAGAATGGAATTGTCCGGGGGTAATTTTCCAGCGGAAGAATTTTAAGCAAAATTACTTTCTATGGAAGAGTTTTCCCTTAGTAAATTTTAAACAGAGGGGCAGATTTCCCAAGATTTTCTGAAAACAGTCAGAAATCAAATAAAAACAAGCAAGTTTTTTCTGCTGGAAGTAAGGAGCAATATTAAAACTTAAAACGAAAAGAAATTATTCCGTACATGAGGGAGACTGCCTTATACTGAATACCTCGCTCTTTACGCTCAAATTTGATCTTTTGTCTCAATTCTTTGAGAATGACAAAAACATAAAATCGCAAAGAAGAGAGAAAACGAGAAAAATGACACTACCCCTTTCAGAGTAATGGTGAAAGGGTAACATCTTATTTTAGTTTGTGTTTGTTTTAAGGTTGTATTTTTTATACTGTTTTATTCTTTATCGGTTTTATTCTGAACCGAGGACGGTCAAGTGGAGGTCTTGACCGAAATGTTTAAGTTTTTAATTTTTTCACTGGTTGTTATCGTCCTCGTTTTCTCTCTTCTTCACCATTTTTATGTTTTGTCATGATTGGCCATTGTGGTCTCAGAAACTATTTAAGAAAAATTCCTGAAACATAACGGTCGCATGATTAGAAACTTTTTTTTAAAAGTTCTTCAAAAACTTTACCGTGAAGAGTGGAGTACTTGGGGGGGGGACCCCTCTCATATACGGAATAATTTCAGTTTGGCTTAAGTTTTAATGTTGCTCCTTAGTCTCAGTAGAAAAAAAAACTTGCTTTTATATTTAATCAAACAGTTAGAGGTAACAAACTGTTAACAAGGAGCAACTTGGTTAAATAGTAACTGAAAGTTTAACTGCTTAACCTTATTATGTAAGAACGGATACTGAAACATAGGGGCCGTTTAATTAGAATAGAAAGCTTTTTTAAAATTGCCAAAAGCTTTAGTGTAAAGAGCAAGGAATTGAGGAGGTGGCAACCCCTTAATATATAGAATAATTTCTGTTGTTTTGAGTTTTAATGTTACTCCTTACTTTCAGCTAAAAATATATTTAATTAAGGAAAGAGTGATATGGTCACAATATATTTTTTTTTTACCCAGGCACTTCTTACTGAAAAAGTTGTTGTAGAAACTTTGAAAGGAGCTCATTACATTGAAAATTGTAATCTCTCTGGCCCTTTTTAAGAATCAAATGTGATTGGAGGCAACCAAACAGGGGATGGGCTATGATTTATACTTGTTGCCCATTATTAACATATAAGGTTTTTGTGGAAGGGGTTGTCGTATAAGCTTTGGATTGGATTGGAAGGGGCTCTTTGGATTGGAAATTAGAACTTCTAGTGCTCTTTTTAGAGTCAAAAGAGATCAAAGGGCAATTTGCCTCTCCCGTCCTTTGTTCCCCAGATGCAACCGGTAGAAATTTTGAGGTGGCAATTTTTTTTGAAAAAAAGTACAAAGATCATATTACAAGACCTTCTGGGTCTACGCAACCCCCCCTCTCCCAAGAGCCTGGGGGTAAGGGTTGTAGGTTATGTCCTGGGAACATATAAGGTTTTTTACAAATGGTGTGGTCGTGTAAACTTTAGAGGAGGCTCGTTTGATTTTAAATTGAAACTTTTATTTCCTTTTAAAAGTAAAAGTAATAGGAGGGCAACTACTCCTACTCTCTTTTCCAACACATAAATTTCATCGAAATTGTGAGACAGCAACTTGTTCAAAATAGTCCAAAGGACATGTAACGAATCAGAAATAAATTCATCAGATATAAATTCCTATAATAACCAGAAATCATAGGCAGTAAATTAGCACTGCTGAAGTAAAGAGCGATATGGTCGTAATATATTCATTATTATTGTTTTTTTTTTCTTCTGAGCAAGGTACATCGTATAGAAGAAGCTATTGTAGAAACTTTTAAAAGAGCTCATTCAATTGGAAATTGAAAGATCTAGTGCTCTTTTTAAGAGTCACACGTGATTGGAGGGCAATCCTTTGTATCTGTGAATCAGCAGCGTTGCTTGACTCCTGGATTGTACCTTGTGACATACGCAAGAAGTACTGTGATTGGTGAAAAACTATCAAAGGAAATGAAAATGCGGACCCAACACTGACCTTACCTGTCAAGAGGATTTCTCGTTGGAAAATGAACCTTGAGCTCCCACAAGTAGTTTTTTATTGTTTACATTTTTTTATGAGCGTTGTGTTTCCACGCCAGTTCATTCTGTATGGATGTATTTATTGAATTTTTTTGGGTTTTCATTTTCTTTGTTTACTGGCCACTTCGAAAGAGGTTTATGAGTCTTAAAAGAACTAGTTTCTGAGATTTCAAGATGGACATATTATAGACAATATATGGATATAATTTGGCTAAAAATGACATATTTTTGGATGCTCAAGGGACATTCATGGACTAAAAAGATGGCAACCCTACTTATGAGTTGATAAGGAACAATGGGGACTTTCTCATAAGAAGTATGAATAAATATTGCCAATAAATTCTCACCCTTCTGAGATAACTATTACCAAATATTGCGAAAAAATTGTTGTCTTTCATTTCTTAAACATTTCCCCCATCGTCCTTTTGAACATTTTGTTAAACTGTTTGTATTTAGGTATATCATTTTATATTTCATTATAGATTTTTTTCACTATTCATCATGTAGTTTTTCCATCATTTTCTGTTTGCCATGCCATGCCTTTTTTTTCTCTTTTCCTTCCAGTGCTCGCAACTGGAACGGTCTCAACACCATCTGGGAAAACAAAACGGCATACAGTATGCTAGATGACGTTATGCAACGGTTATCATGCAATAATTCCTAACACAAAATTATTTTTTCAGTATTTACTTATCCTGCTTATTGGTGGATTAAGAATAATGGGAACTTTGTCATAAGAAGTCTGGAAAATATATATTCAGAACATGGCTTTTGTGGTACTTACCCCCCCCCTCCTTCCCCAGCTCATTATTTGTGTTCTTGTTTCTTCCTTAAAATGTCGAACTTATGCGAAACCATGAAAAGTATCCTGCTTTTCATGCTTCTTTTTCCACCCGAACAACTATTTTTGTTTTGGTATTTTAATTTGATTTTTTAAAACTACTGCTGACGTTACCTGACTTATTTCCACTCTATGGTGTTAATAGCATCACTTTTTAATTGGTTCTCTTTCTACGGATTTTCTGAAATGTTCCTGACTTCTTTAGTTTAAAGTATTTCATTTTCAGGCCTCTCCACGAAGCTGCTGAATTTGGGAATCTCGAGCTTGTGAGGCTTTTGATTAGCTATGGTGCTGATCCTAATCTCGGCACTTATAACGGAGTAACCCCTATGCAGCTTACATCTAATAATGCAGTCAAGGTTTTATTTACTTCTCATCTGGAAGATATTAATGGACGTCCAAAACTTCCATGGGACTTTAATATTGCATCAGAGGGTAAGGAAACTTAATTATATTATTATATTTTTATAAGGTTTTGATCGAATACTTACCATGAACATATTTTTTAACGGACTTGAGATCCTTGAACCTATATTTGACCGTGACCTTCTTTTTATCGGATTTTGGGTTCTTGAGCTTATATTTGGTCATGTCTGACCATGAAGATCTTTTAATGAACATTTGTCTATTGATCTATGTTTATGGCACTTGGTATTAACCAAGTGACATAGCAATTGCAAATTCTGTCGTTCTGTCGGTCTGTCGTTCCCGGTTTTGCTACTTTAGGCACCTCCAGGTAAGCTAGGACGATGAAATTTGGCAGGCATATCAGGGACCGGACCATATTAAATTAGAAATAGTTTTCCCGATTTGACTTTCGGGGGGGGGGGAGTGGGGGGCCCGTTAATTCGGAAAAAATAGAAAAATTGAAGTATTTTTAACTTACAAACGGTTGATCAGATCTTAATGAAATTTGATGTTTGGAAGGATATCGTGTCTCAGAGCTGTTATTTTAAATCCCGACCGGATCTGGTGACATTGGGGGGGGGGAGTTGGGAGGGGGAACCTAAAATCTTGGAAAACACTTAGAGTGGAGGGATCGGATGAAACTTAGTGGGAAAAATAAGCATAAGTCCTAGATACATGATTGACATAACCGGAACGGATCCGCTCTCTTTGGGGTAGTCGGGGGGGGGGGGTTAATTCTGAAAAATTAGAAGAATGAGGTATTTTTAACAAACAAATACAAAGTAGAGACAATAGGGAAAAGTTCAAGACAGTGGAAATTATTTCTGTAGATATTTCGGCCCTATGTCCAAGGGCCGTCTTCAGCACAATACAAGAATAAGAGGGAAACTATATATATATATAAAAGAACTTACATCAAATTGTGAGGATTAAAAACTAAATAATTAAAAACACTTTTTAAATTTTTTTTTTTTTTTTTTTTTAAATAGCCCTAACATCCTTACTTCAACGAAGTTCAACCAGGACTGGCGAAAAGAATGAAATGAAAATATAAGCTCATTCAAACTGAAGAGAATAAAATAATTAGATGCAATTTCTTAAAGCTAATCTTGCTTGTTTAGCAGCCTGTCTCAAAGGCCTTTTCGTTGTTGGTTCAGTACCATTGTAAATCGGTTTAGTAAAATATTTTGTTAGATCATTTTTAATTAAATTTGAGTATAAAGAATTTAGTGAGTATTCCCCCAAGTCCCTGTTCAAAGAAATATTTTTATTTATTTTGAGATTAATTTCGATTGATTCTCGAACCACCTGTTTTATTCCCAAATCATTACTAATGAGTGAAGAGTTTTCAAAATGTATAATGTGGGATGGATTATTAAATATATGCCAACCTAAAGCAGAATCAAAGGAGTTGTTGGAACTACTTGGAATTAAGGCCTTGTCTATGTCATTTTTATGCTGTTGTAACCGTTTATCTAGATTCTGATGGGTAACTTACAGCTGAGCTTCGGGGCTTCTTAGATCATCTTAACACTTATGACCGAAATTTGCAGTTCACCCTAGAAGTTGAAATTGAAAATAAACTTCCGTTTTTAGATGTATTAATTATTCGCAATGCTGATCAACTGGATTTTACTATATATCGAAAGCCAACACAAAACAATAGATATCTTCACTTTAATTCAAATCACCCCCCACAAGTTAAAAGAGCAGTTGTGACTTCCCTCATTGATCGTGCCCTGAATATTTGCTCCAACTCATATATAAATTCAGAAATAAATTTTATCAGAGATATTCTTTTTGGTAATGGATACCCCATTCCTTTTGTCAACAAAATAATTAACCGTAGAATAAAAAGACATTCTTGTAAAATCGAAGAAGATACTTCACAATGTGAGGCTACTGATAAGCCCTCAAATATTGTCTATCTTCCGTATATCCCAAAGATTACAACAAAATTAAAAAATATTTGCACAAAAAATAATCTGTACGTAGTTTTTACTAATAATTTTAAAATCATCAATTTCTTAAATTCGGGTAAAGATAAGACCCCAGTTACTCGCCAAAGAGGGGTCTATCAAATACCATGTGATTGCGGAAAATACTATGTCGGCAGGACCCATCAGAATCTAGATAAACGGTTACAACAGCATAAAAATGACATAGACAAGGCCTTAATTCCAAGTAGTTCCAACAACTCCTTTGATTCTGCTTTAGGTTGGCATATATTTAATAATCCTTCCCACATTATACATTTTGAAAACTCTTCACTCATTAGTAATGATTTGGGAATAAAACAGGTGGTTCGAGAATCAATCGAAATTAATCTCAAAATAAATAAAAATATTTCTTTGAACAGGGACTTGGGGGAATACTCACTAAATTCTTTATACTCAAATTTAATTAAAAATGATCTAACAAAATATTTTACTAAACCGATTTACAATGGTACTGAACCAACAACGAAAAGGCCTTTGAGACAGGCTGCTAAACAAGCAAGATTAGCTTTAAGAAATTGCATCTAATTATTTTATTCTCTTCAGTTTGAATGAGCTTATATTTTCATTTCATTCTTTTCGCCAGTCTTGGTTGAACTTCGTTGAAGTAAGGATGCTAGGGCTATTTAAAAAAAAAAAAAAAAAAATTTTTAAAAGTGTTTTTAATTATTTAGTTTTTAATCCTCACAATTTGATGTAAGTTCTTTTATATATATATATAGTTTCTCTCTTATTCTTGTATTGTGCTGAAGACGGCCCTTGGACATAGGGCCGAAATATCTACAGAAATAATTTCCACTGTCTTGAAATTTTCCCTATTGTCTCTACGTTGTATTTGTTTGTTATGGAAAGGCAGTGTGGTCTTGGTCGCTATTTTCGTCTAGCTTATAGGTATTTTTAACTCACGAACAGGTGATCGGATCTCAATAAAATTTGATATTTAGAAGGATATCGTGTCTCAAAGCTCTTATCTTAAATCCCGACCGGATCTGGTGACATTGGGGGGGGGGGGGGGTTGGGGTGGTGGAACCTAAAATCATGGAAAACGTTTAGATTGGAGGGATCGGGATGAGACTTAGTGGGAAAAATAAGCAGAAGTCTTAGATACGTGATTTACATATTGAAACGGATCCGCTCTATTGGGGGGGGGGGGGTTAATTCTGAAAAATTAGAAAAAATGACGTATTTTTAACTTACAAAGGAGTGATCGGATCTTCATGAAACTTCATATTTAGAAGGATCTCGTAGCTCAGATTTCTTATTTTAAATCTCAACCGGATCCAGCGTAATTGGTGGGGCGCAGTTGGGGGGACCGGAAATCTTAGAAAATACTTAAAGCAATGAGATCAGGATGAAATTGGATGGGAAGAATAAAAACCTGTCTAAGATACGTGACTGACATAACTGGACCGGATCTGCTCTCTTTGGTGGAGTTGGGGGGGGGGTGGGTAATTTTGAAAATTGAGGTATTTGTAACTTACGAAAGGGTGACCAGATCTTAATGAAATTTGATGTGTAGAAGGATCTTGTGCTATAAAGCTCTAATCTTAAATTCCGACCAGATCCTGTGACATTGGGGGGAGTTGGAGGGGGAAACGGAATTCTTGGAAAACGTGAAAATTGGGGTATTTTTATCTTACGAATAGGTGATCGGATTTTAATGAAATTTGATATTTAGAAGGAATTCATGTCTCAGAGCTCTTATTTCAAATCCCGACCAGATCTTTGACATTGGGGGGAGTTGGAGGGGGAAATCTTGGAAAACACCTGGAGTGGAGGGATCGGGATGAAGCTTGGTGACTGACGATACGTGATTGACGGAACCGTACTGGGTTCGCTCTCTTTGGGGGAGTTGGGAGCAGGGGATCAGTGATTTGGCGAGTCAGGTGCTTCTGGACGTGCTAGGACGATGAAAATCGATAGGCGTGTCAGGGACCTGCACAAATTGACTTGATTAAGTCGTTTTCCCAGATTCGACCATCTGGGGGGCTAAAGGGAGAGGAAAAATTAGAAAAAATTAGGTATTTATAACTTACGAGTGGGTGATCGGATCTTAATGAATTTTGATACTTAGAAGGACATCATGACTCAGAGCTCTTATTTTAAATCCTGACCGGCATTAAGCCTCTTATTTTCCTTTTAAATCAATCTATTTATTCATATAATTTTGTTAGAGCTCATACCATATGATCTCTTGGCTCTTAGCTCTTCTTGCCTCGTCACAAGTGCCATATGAGCTCTTAGCTCTTGTTTCAACTATATGATTCATCGTTTAATACAAAAAAAAACACCAGAAAAACCGTGACCGTGACCGTGACCTTCTTTTTTATTGGATCTTTTGTTCTTGGGCTTATATTTGGTCATGCTTGACCATAAAGATCTCTTTGATGAACATTTGTCTATTGAGCCTATGTTTTCAACTATATGATTCATTGTTTAATACGAAAAAAACCCCAGAAAAACTACGACTCCTTTGACGTTCAAGCCGATTGATTTTGTCTCTGTTATATCTCTTGTATAATAAATTAATACTACTACTACTAAGGAAATATGTGTGCAACTACTTATGTTGACAGTATGTGTGTCATTAGACTTTTTTTCTTGATTGACACGATGAAGCAGATAAGTTTTGAATTATTTTTATCTTTGGTCTGTTATGTTTTTAATAGATTAGTTTAAAGCAAAATTTTTTTTTCAGAGGAAAGTCAACTGTGACGCTAAAACTTAAAACGATTACAAATGGAGTCGCGTGAAGAATAACTCAACAATCAGAAATTACTGTAAATTAACAAATAAAACCTGAAAAGATTTAAAATCAGAATGAGCAATCAAGTTAAACTCTAAATTGAGATAAACTGTCACAAATAAGAGGAGAGCACGTACTCTCCAAACTAAAGGCAAGGAATTTTGATTCTATTATATGGGGCTTTTGGGGGTGAAAATCTCCTACAGGAGGGAGACTGTTACCTTCTATTGCTTTTTGACCTTAAAAGGAGTGTTAGACCTCCCAATTTTTGATCCAATGGTTTCCTCTTCTACTGTTCGAAAAAAGTAAATGAAAAAAACCCGGTGTACATCCGTTCTTTACTTGGCCCAATGTTGTCATTTTGACTGATTAGATTCTATGTAATTAACATAATGCGAGTGCTTGATTCTAAGCGAGTTTCAGCACATATTTGCAGATGGACAGCCAAATACTCTAGCACATAATGTGGCACTTCAGCATAAAATTGTTGTTCACTGTAAGCGGCGTGATGAAAGTAGCATTTTTTTCATAGATCAGTAACTTTGTGATTTTCCTTACAAATTTATTCCGTAATTTATTCTGTTTGCTAGGGCTTTCATATATTTTACATCTCGAAAGTGGTTTTCAGAAAAGTATTGCTGTGGCATTCTAACAGTTTTACTTTGTAAAAATAGGACTGCAACTTTTCTGGAAAACGGAACATATCAAGCCAAATAGAAATCGTATGAAAGGTGGACAGCCAAAGATATCTATAATTTCTTGGATAGTTTCGTTCACATCGGCTTCTTGCTTTTGATGATATTTTGGTAACAGTAAGCCTAATCACCTTGCAATATAAACAAACTATTGACTTATAATTTTTAGAGAATCGAAAGTATTTTACTACTTTGATCGTCATAAATTAAATTTTCAGCTTACTACTGTTAACTCATTGCTACGAAAGTAGCCTGAACCTCCCACTCCTCCTTTAACTCCTCCTTAGAAGTTACATTTCCCTTTAAGTTCTTTCCTGCGATCTTCCAACCCACTTATGGACGACTTGCTTTTAACTTGATCCTAGATGGATGGCCGTTATGGACGATCTTTAGTAATCTGTCATCCTTCATGTCAAAGCCATCTCAGCCTTTGTCTAATTAAAGCCCTAGATAGTACGATAGAAGTACTTTTTTGCACTGCTTGCCTACAGTTTGAAATACGGTCAGTCAGACGGGTATCCAAAATAATCCGTAGGAAAAATTCTCCAAAAAACTTCTAATAGATTCTTCTCCGTCTTTCAGAGCCATACTTGACTGAGTAAGAGCTCATACAATTTATTGTATAATAAAATCAAAAAGGCATATTCCTGATTTTCATAATTTTACAGGTTAGCAAAAAGAAGGTTTTTCATAAAGCTTACTCTTTGAAATACGGTTAGTCACAAGGGTCTGGAAAGGCTGCAAGTCGTCTGCAAAGCATCTGACAAATCCTCCTCCGTCTTCTATAGAGCCCCCACTTCAGAGTAATACTTGACAAATAATCACTCTTAAAAAAAATATTTAACGGTTTCAATCTTCCTTTGACATCTTAAGAGTTCTACAAAAACATGGAGTTAGGACTTTAGCAGGTATTTCTCCTCGTCAGTCTGTTTGTGAAGTTTACCCAACTTTGAAAAATTTGCCGGGTGCATGGCTTCATGAATTCTATGTATTGTGGTTTATTTTTGGATTGCAGCAGGATATTCAGCCTCGTTGCTTTAGTGATTTATTGTGCATTAGGACTACTGTTCATTCTTACGGGTAGAAGGGGTAGATTTCTGTGTACCCAGAGGCATTTCTTGTCGTTCATGTTGTTTGTTTTTATAGAGGTACACCGAAATAGAATAGTTGAACTAGTGATATTAAGATTATTTGAGACCCCTCTCCCATATATCTAGAAAAACCATTAAGGAACTGCTTTTTGTAGTATACGAGTTTGATTGATTGCTGTATTGTGGGGGTTGTAATAGTATATCCCCGGAGGAAAAGTAAAATAATTATTATTTTTTTTATTTATTTATTGTTTAGTGTGATTGTATTTGTGGTGTTGGTAGCCTAGGGTTCTTTTTATTTTATTTGTTCTTTCTCTACCTCCCCCACGGACAAGATCTGCTTTTTTGGCGAGATAGCAGTAATTTTATTATGTGTCCTGTAAATAAATCCTTCTCTCTCTTATTAGCGCGTGTCTGTATCTGACATTCCAAGTTTTTGAAGATATGTTTCGAGAAAAAGAGGAAAAAAGTGAAGTTATCATTTATTTTTATCATTTACTTAACATTTATATAACATTTATTTATTTTTAACATTATAATTCTCCTATTATAAATTAAGGTTTCTTATTTTAAGGTCACTGTGGCTACGATGTCATTCAAGAAGCACCACCTAACATATTTATGAAATACAGTTTTGAAATGAGTGATAAACCATTACCAAGAACTAGTTACTGTACCACTGTGAAGGAAAGGCACGCGATTCTTAGTGATATTTCCGAATGTACTGGGAATTCCTTGAATTCTTTACGAAAGAAGTTAGAAGCCAAAACTGTTCGTAAAGATGAGTTTCATTTTAAGTATGCGTTTGACACTGTTGCCACAGTGCTCAATTTTGAATCAGCTGGATTTGTTGAATATAACGAAGATATAGTGGAAATGTTAAACATTGAAACAATGGCTATTGAAGAGTGATAGTTGTGATGTGAATTCAAGACTGGAGCTAGTCAACAGTTGTTTGATCCATTTTGATTTCATTAGTGATTGGGATATCGCCTTCAGTATGCCTAGCTATGCCACTTTTTTCTTTCAACTGCAATTTTAAATACGAAACTTTTGTCAATCAAAGTTTGGTCGTTTTTGTGACCAAAAATTTAGTTACTATTTTGAATTCACTTCCTAGCTGAACTCAGCTTGTGTTTGTGGTCTTATAGAAGCTTTCCAGATGAAGATGAAGCTTTCCAGATGATTTGCAGTTGTATGGAGAGCGAATTTAGTTTTCTGAAGAATCCTCAATTATATGAGTTATACCTGTGCGTAGGAAAAGGGGGGCTGTTTTTTCGAACAATTTTCTTAAAACTGTACTCAGATATTTCAAATTCAGTATTTAATCATTAGTATTAATTGCTAACGTAGTCTTGAGTTTTAAAACTGCTTCTTTCATAGCAAAATTTAAACGTCCTTTGTAATCTTTCAAAAATGCCGCAAGCTATGGTGGGCCATATCAAGCAAATAATAGAGTTATTTGAAAAAATTATTCCCAATTTTTTTCTTTCTTTAATGACTTTATAAATAAGGCCTAATATTAATCTTGGATATTTGGTTTGTACAAAACAAATCCGATGACCCTTTTCTCTATTCCGACAAACTGCACAATTCGTCATTATGCATTATTTATTATCTATTATGCATTGTGCAGTTTGTCGGATTATGACGAATTCGTCATAATTCGACAAACTGCATTGGGAAAAATTATTCATAATGTTTTTCTTTCTTTAAGGACTTTATAAACAAGGCCGAATATTAATCTTGGATATTTGGTGTATACAAAACAAATCTGATGAAACTTTTCTCTATTCCGACAAACTTCAAAATTCGTCATTATGCATTATTTATTATCTATTATGCATTATGCATTATTTATAATTCGTCGCAATTCGACAAAATGCATCGGGAAAAATTATTCCCAATTTTTTTCTTTGTGTAATGACTTTATAAACGAGGCCGAATATTAATCTCTGATATTTGGTATGTACAAAACAAATCTGATGACCCTTTTCTCTATTCTGACAAACTGCATAATTTGTCACTTGTAGAATAATTTGCTTTTGCTACGAAAAGCGGGACGAGGTACTAATTCTCTATCTGTCTTCATGGCTCCATTTGGATTGAGTGTCACCACTAAGGAGTACTAACGTAAGTGAACCTGTTAAGTCAAAGCTCTATTGCTTTGTGACGGATGATCTAAATGAAACTTTATATTTAGATGGCTCTGCAGTTTTGGACCTTATTCAGGTTTTTCATGATAAAGGGCAACGAACCAAGACTTATGCAACTCATTAAAAGATATTATCTAGCAAGGTAGATAATAAATTGCTCATTGATTATTGTGCAGATCTTCCTTTAAATCTTTTCTGCCAAGGCTCTGTGACGTCATCAATCCTAGTTTGTTTTTATGTCGGTTTCTATTCTGATTATTTGGTGCATATGTAAATAAATAAATTCATATTGTTCATTAATAATCATATTATCTATCGATTAAGATATCAATACCTCATATTTCTGTACTACTTGTATAATTATCAATTGTGGGATCTTATTATAGAAAAAGGCTTTCGTATGTGAACTTGGTAAATCACTTTAATCCTTTTTTGCACAGATCTTTTACAGTGAGGTATAATAGTAAAATATTAATTTATAGTTAACCCTATCAAAGAATTATCAAAATCAAAATCATGTAAATTTTAAATGTCTATCGTATCGAAAGAAATCCTGATTTGTTATTTCGTTGGATACGTTCAAATAAACATTTGATATCTTCACTCTACCAAAAATTATCAACTTATGTTTTTTTTTGGTAGTTTTGTTATGTATGTAATTGGTTCAAAATTGTGTGTTCTAAAATAGAACCAATTTTTTGTTTTGTATTATTCGCTCTGACGAATTATGTCAACTTCTTTCAAATTCAAATACTGAATACTTTCAAATACTGAATGTTTTTTTTTTAATCTCTGACTTCAAGTAATGTTTGATTTTCAATGAAACTCGACTGCTAATAATGATAATTTTAGATCCCCGTTCAAATTATGTTTAATTTAATGCCGATGCAACTCAACCCCTGCTTGATTCGTCTGTAAAGAGATGCCCATCACATGACATTTAAGCTAGGTTCTCATCGAATATGATGTCTCTTATCTCTGATTCCTGTGTTATCTGTGTTTGAATCTTCAGTTTTGATTAGCTGCCTATTGATTACTTATATAAGGTTTTCTCAAATATAATTCGAGGATTAACAACCATCGAAATGCAACCCTTATTTAATTTGGCATTTAAAATATGAATATTCCACTAAAGTTCCAACTTAGTTTTTCCAGATGAAAAGTTTTTAAGAACAAAATTTGAGTTTTCCATAGCAAAATTAAAGGTAAATCTACTTTAGGCTTCAATTTTTCTTGATTTATTGTTCGGAGCTTTGATAACAAAGTGAATGGTGTTTAAAAAAAATATTAACAGAATATTTGCAACTTTAATTTTAGTTTCTGAACTTGGCAATGTTTTTATTAAATTTTGGATATGATTTTTATCGCAATCGATCTGGTTTTCTACAGAGAAAAATCAGCTATTGTGGGTACTGAAGGAGTATTTTGGATTCTCTGGGAATTATGCTATAAAAGGCAGTGTTTTTTTTAATCGATTTGTTGGAGTAATTTACGTTTGAAAGTGTGCTAAAACCATCCCTTACACCAGTATGATCCTTGTATTGTGTTTGATTTTTCTGCTAGTCTCACAATTACCGTAATAATAAAGTCGTTTTTAATAAAAAAAAGAAAAAAAATTAACATTTGGCAATGAGCTTTAACTGAAAAAAAAAAAATGGTTGGTGAGATTTTTGACCGTAGAATTTAAAACTTATGATTCATTTTTGATCTGACCTGTATATAAGTAAAAAAAAAAATGATTTAACTGAAATTGTGATTCTTTTTTCGTTCTTTTTGTAATTTACGAAGACGTTTTTACATTTTTTATTACTAGATATACAAATGAGTGTACAGTGTGGTATATGACAGACTTTGTTAAATTTTTGTGCAATATTATATAACTAGAAATTATGTCTTTTGTTTTTACTTTCTGTTCTTGTTTTGTTGCTTTTGAAGGCTGTTGCCAATAAATCTGAAAGTAATTTGTTTTTTTTTGTCAATTGACGCTGAAGAATGAGACGACTTCTTATTCTGCTGTATCATAAGCCTATTAATGTCGTATCTTTTTTGGTGAGTTTCTCTCTGCTAGTGTTCCTGATGCCTCAGCTTTACCAAGAATGTGCTTTAAGAGGCAGTGAGTAACCGCACAATATAAATGTTTACGAAAACCCAACTGACTATAGTCTAATTCACTTATTAATTCAGGAAGAATCACGCTTTCTAGAATCTTACCTGTGACACTAGAAACTGTTATAGGGGGATAACAACTGCACATATTAGCATTTTTCCCCTTTTTCAGGAAATTCGTAATAACCCCTTGAACCGAAAAAGGTGGGCACTTGACCTGTATTAATACATATCTGATGTACATGTCAGTTTGGTGTACATAAGTGATGTTCAGTTAATGAAGCACTTGCATTTTGGAGATGATGTGGCGTTATACCGTCAAGATCGGGGACTTTACTACGTTTAGAACCCGCATAATGGGCGTGCCGTAAGTTTTTTAGACATTAAACATGTTATGTTTGCGCAACAGTGGGCTTAGACTTGCTCTTAATTTAGAATCAATTTCTACAATTAAGCCACAGGAACCAAACATATTGGAACCACTGATCTTCAGGAATGCCTACACCCTACTTGCTAAAACTGCTCCGTGTGTTTTTATGCCTTTTCCACTTATGGTTTGGATTCCTGAGGGTCCCGGCGGAAGCTGTATCGCTTGATTTGAGGTCATTGAGACTCTCAGTATATTCTCTCTTGATCATTCTAAAAGCCTAAAACACAAAGCCGGCTATTGGTTTATCATAGTCGTGTCAAATATGATACCACAGCTTCATACGTCTTTTAGCTATGCCTGCATAGGGATCCCGACTCAAACCAAACCTGTGAGTACCACGTTTTTTAGCTACTGAGACGAAAGCTTTCTTCCAACACTTCATGGTGTGTACTATTTTGAAAGAATTAAATAAATAAAAAAAAAACAAGGTATTTCAAGTGGAAGGAGCGTCATTAAAACTTAAAACGAACATAAATTATTCAGTATGTGAAAGGGGTTGTCCCCTCCTTGACACCCCGCTCTTTACGCTAAAGTTTTATTCTTTCTCACAACTCTACTTTTTAAAACAATAAAAAACACGCATCCGTGATCTGTCTTCTGGCAAAAAATACGAAATTCCACATTTTTGTGGATAGGAGCTTGAAACTTATACTCTCTGATACGCTGAATCTAATGGTGTGTTTTTCGTTAAGATTCTATGACGTTTAGGGGATGTTCTCGCCTATTTTCTAAAATAAGGCAAATTTTCTCAGGCTCGTAACTTTTGATGGATAAGACTAAACTTGATGAAACTTATATATTTAAAATCAGTATTAAAGTGCTATTCTTTTGATGTAACCATTGGTATCAAACTTCTGTATTTTAGAATTTCGATTACTATTGAGCCAGGTCACTCCTTAATACAGTTTGTTACCGCGAACTGTTTGATAAGACCTGCTGATACATTTTGACCCCACCCTAAATGATCAATATAGCATTTGCGTAGCTAAGATTGTGGTCGATTACATTGCTTGTCCGTGGAATTTGCCCTAGATTTTTGGTTATGTTCTAGCACCCGATCATAACTAATGGTAATTAAGTTTTTTCGCTAAGGGTACTAAAAACGAGTTTTTAAGAATCTTTATTTTGATGAGATTGGAATAGATTGCAATGCTGGCCTTTTTTATGCACTCAAAGCAGAGATGGCTTAAATTTTGTGCTCTATGTGATTCTAGGTTAAAAGTTGTAAACCTGCTCTATCTTTTAAAACAAAATTATCATTCTAGATTGTTTGTTATTTTTAAAATCTGATACTTTCTGTACAATATTCAAATGTATGGAAACTCAGTTTCCCCTCATTTTCCTATATCTTATGGGCTCCTCATGAATATATATTTGTCTACTTAAACTAATTATGCATCATAACTGCATTCTACAAAAAAAAAAAAAAAAAAAAAAAAAAAAAAAAAAAAAAAAAAAAAAAAAAAAAAAAAAAAAAAACTGAAAATATGTCTGCATTAACTGAAACCCAAATATTAATTTTGATATTCTCTGCCAACCTACTAAAATGATTCTGTGACTACACGAATGAAAAATGAACAGGTCTGTCCCGCAGTCTGAGAAAAAATCTTAATTGTTTTTCTTAAATAAAGATTCTTTTTGAATCTTTGTTTTCTTGTGCTGTGTTAAGGGCGCTCCCATTTTTTTGTGCCGTTGCACCACCTCTAAGACAGTATCAAGCAAAAAAAAAGAAGAATAATCCTTTTTTTTTGGCTGGTTTAATAATTTTACTGGTACGACAAAAGTACAAAATGTGTATCAAAATAATACATTTAATACATTGAGGTTTGTAAAAACTAACTTTACAAGTCTGTGGCACCCAACTAAAAATGATCCTGACTACAAGACCAAAAAACAAAATGACCTGTTCTTCAGTCTGAGGAAAAATCTTAATTGTTTTTCCTCAAAAGATTCTTTTCAGAATTACTGTATCCTTGTGCTATGTTGGGGACCCTCCCATTAATTTGTGCCTCTAAGACAGAATCAATGTAAAAGGAATATCTTAGAGCCGCTAGGTAACTTAATGTATTTGAAGAAGCAACCACTTGTATTTGGCCGGCTTAACAGTTTTACTGTTTCGGCCAAAGTAGAAACTGTCGGTATGGTAATACGTTGAGGTCAATGAGGATGAGAAGAATAAGCTCTTTTCGATGTTAACTTTTATAAACTTAATTGACAGCTTTATTCACCAAATGCGTTAATAAATAAGACAATATTTTCTAAATATACGACTAACAAGGATGTAAACCGAAGCCAGCTGGGGGAACACAGGCAACTGCGATTGTTGAAAATACGGTTGACGTTGCGTAGAACACTGTACTAGTTAGTGTCGATCTTACAGTTGATTCGATTGTTAAATGAAGGAATTTTCTGCCACTGTCTGGACTACTCAGTCCACCCTCGGGGGATGAGGAACTCCCCATAGATGACTCTATATCAGAAGTAAACTCTTGCTCCTCCTCTTCCTTCATCCTGCGAAGCTAATTCTTTAGTATTTCATTTATTTCCTTTTACATCTTTAAAAAGACACAGTAAGTTTGCAGTCTTAGTTTTTTAAGACCATTTTAAGACTACATTACTTTTACATATGAATCTGTAACTCATATACCAAATCAATTAGCTTTATATAAAAAAAAGAAAAAAAAAGATTGAAATATTAAGCATAATTATGGTAGAAAAAAGGAAAAGAAGATACAATGTAAAAAAAGGGAAAAAACGTTTGGTAAAAGTACAGAACAGCAACTTTTCTCTAATATGGAAAGCAGTAGTGCTACGGGAATAAAAGTTGCTTATATAGATTTATGGCCCAAATTACGGCTCTGTAAGATATTTTCAAGTTCCTAATTCAACCCCTACCCTTAAGGTTTGAAAGAAATATGTCAAGGAAAATCTTAACTCTGTTTTAACCTTGGGTAAAAAGCTTAGAGTCTGCTTTTCTACAGTGTAGTTCTAGGTAAAGCGATTTTGAGGCTTTGGGCAGCATTTGAAGCCTTTCTTTGGAAACTATTGCTTATTTTCAAAGAAAATTTCTAGCCTTAGAAGCAAGATTGGAAGTATACGCTTGAAAACACTTTCTCGGACCCTATTTTTGGCTGAAAAATGTTTTCTGAAATATTTTCATCGTGCATAAACCTTTTCTAAGTTCTAAGGAAGTCAGCGTTCGTGAACACGGAGCTTCAAAGTACCTTCTTGGTTCCAGTTTTTATTTTGTGCTTACGTAATCACCAGCTACCTGATATCCTACCTAAAGACAAGGGGGATTTTATCATAAAAGGTTGGTCTGAAGTCTGAAATACTACTCAACATACGGAAAATGGAAAAACCACTCTGGTAACTTTTTCACAGCCGTCGTGTCCATAAATTTGTTCAAAGAAGAAAGAGAACTGGTCAAAGTAAAAAATTTCATAGATGAATAACTTATTTAACAAGTTGGTAAATTTATCTAAAAATCATGTGGTTCAGAGCCAAGCGCTATCTATATATGATCTGAATAGTTGGTGTATAATTGTGTTGCGAGAGCAACACTGGTTTTGTCCCGTTTTTTTTTTCCTATGCCGCCGATCTCAGCTTATTCCTGGAAACTGGTAAGGGTCTAACCTGTGCGGTTTTTACGGAAAGTGTGGACCTCAGGCTGGATTGATGAATACGACATTACATTCTGGAAAGCTCTGCAGAACTCCTGCCTGAGGCCAAAAAGGATGGTTTTTGCTTGTCCACGAGCCAGAGCCTATGGTGTGCGAAGTGAAGTGGAGTTATATAGCCTATGTCAGAAAAGGGTATCTGAAGTTGTGCAGCCAAGCTTTCGTTTCATCAAACCATGTTTCTGCTTTCGAGTGGAAAGCTCCGTTCTAGCAGGCAAGCAGGCAGGCACCACTTTCAAATTGAAGATGGACTAAAATCTGTAAGTATTAAATATATGCGGCAGTTACCCGGCCCCACAGCCAATATATCTTCTTTGAGTGATAAATAGAAAATTTACAGAAACAAAAATGTGGCATTTTCCCATGGGTCCGAAAGTGCTGCCATCTATTATTTCTACCCATTTCTGCTGAATTCAGTGATTTCAGCTGAGTTTATCATTCGGTTTTTCGGACTTGGGATTGCGGTAGGGAAATGGTATCAGATGTGCCTAATAAACTTTAAAAGTTCTCTTATTGCTAAAGATATTGGAGTTTATCCTTTGCTCCTTTCTAAGTGGTGACGTTAGAAAGTTGGGCTACGGCTAAAAAAATCAACTTTTGAACTAAGACAGATAGAATTTTTTTTGACGGCAATCGATAGCTCTTTATGAGCTGATCAAAGTATATGACATACATTTTTTGGTACAAAAATTCCTTCATAAGTTGTATCAGTTTGAAAGTTTCAAGGGGTTGACAACTTCATTAGTAAGGTACATACTGAAACAAAATCTAGGCCGATATAAATTGTGAGGCATATAGAGGACTTGTAAGTAACAGTCGGCTGTTAGGTAATAATCACCTTTTGGTTCCAGTGGTAAGACATGTAGGGGACTTGTAAGTAATAATCTGCTGTTAGGCTACAGTCAACTTCAGCGATGAGGGGTTTGCAACTATGCTAGTTGGTGTACCTATTTATTTGTTTCAGGTGAACTTGATGTCTATCACGGAGGAGGGACTTAAAGTAAGAATCGGTTCATTTTGGCCGAGAAACGGCTGTTAGCTCATAATCATCTTTGGCAATGAGGGGTTTGCCCCTTTTGCTAGTTGGTGTACCTATTATTTGTTTCCGGTGTATTTGATGGTTAAACCAATTTGGTTCCAGTGGTAAGACATGTAGGAGACTTGTAAGTAATAATCAGCTGTTGGGCTACAGTCATCTTCAGTAATGAGGGGTTTGCAACTTTTGCTAGTTGGTGTACCCATTTATTTGTTTCCGGTGAACTTCATGTCTATCACGGGAGAGGGACTTGTAAGAATTTGTTCACTTTGGGCTAGAAATTTGTGCAAATTGGTGCACATTGTATTCGATCTTTTTAAATCTGACCGAATTAAGTGTTTACACAACGGGTACAAACGATAACGTAAAACAATGAGGTAGTTTTGTAATAATTAGTGTCACCTATGGTCTTTTAATCCTGAAAAGTTACGGATAGCTTTATAATACCAACTAGATTATATAAGATATTGTTCCAAGTTTTCTTCCGTCACGATGTCTACGATTGAAAAGGATAAACTTCAACTGGCTGCAAAATCAATTTAGTCCCTTCTTTCGATATTATTTTGTAGTTGTTGTTTTTTCAACGCTAAGGAATAGCTTTTGGTCATGTGATAACTGATTACGTTCTTATTTGAACATACCGTTTTAAAAACTTCGATAGGCTGACAACTTCATCGTTTAACCGATAGTGAAGAAACAAGCACAAACGGGAATGTAAAACAATGAGATAGTTTCGTAATAATTAATAGAATGTCATCTATGGTATTTTGATCCTGAAAAATTAGGAATAGCTTTATAATACAATCTAGATTATATAAAATATTGTTCCGAGTTTTCATCCTTCAGGATGTCTACGATTGAAAAGGATAAAGTTCAACTGGCTGCAAAGTCAATTTAGTCCCTTCATTCGATACTATTTTGGTGTTGTTTTTTCAACGCTTAGGAATAGCCTTTGATAATGTGATTACTGATCGATAGCGAAGAAACAAAACCAAAGTGTTGCTCTCACAACACTTTAGTCGGCGAAGCCGGATAAAGGTTGCCGCAACACTTCATGTTGCCCGGGCAACGTAGGTCTAGTTATCTTTATGAAACGAATCACCCTCACTTAGAAAAATTGGTACTAGTGCTCGTTCTGTCGGTCGAAGAATTCAATTAAAATATATGATGCCTTTCAAATAGAAGTGTGCAGTTCATATTGGCAATAAACAGCTTGTCTTCCGAAATAGAAGACTTAAAGAATGATAGTTTACAAAGAAACAGATAAGTAACCGAACTAAAACGGTCGCTCGAAGAGCAAAAGTAGAAAACTGGTCGATCGAGCTTCCAATCCTACTTATTGATGTGAAAGAGATAAGCTCAAACTTCATCATACATGGCTTACGTACTGGTCTTAATCCGAATCAATCGCTTGAAACTCACGTGAAAAATCTGCTTAAGACCATTCTGATGATTGCGTCCTATGTTAATTAACAAACTTTAATCAAAAATTACTGCGGTTATCACGAATAACTGCCCTAATCAAAGTCAGTCACGCAAACTGGCAGTTAATCCAGTGCTAATTAGGCTTGAGGATAAAGATTAAGCTTATCTAACTATGCAAAACTCCCAAGCTTAAGGGCCTTCCTCCTGCATTAAATGCTTTTCGCAAGGATTCCTCACTAAGGCAAAAAGAGATGAAGAAGCCTGCATTTAGTTCAAAATTTTTAATCAATTAGAGGATTATGAATATTTCCTTTTCGTATGCCTGTTCACGAAGTAATTGTCAGTCATGGTGACTATTTCCCTGAGGTTTTTTCTTGCTTTGTTTGTTTTGTAATCAATAGGCCTAGTGGTTATACGTTGTTTTATTTCTTTGTTCCACTATTCCTCATTGTCCTTGTATAAGATCCTCATGTTTTCTAGTTCCGTTTCTTCGTTTATTCCTTTTTCTTTCAAATAATGGTTTCTGTTCCTGAAAGTTACTCTATAGATGATATTATTTCTAAGGTTTGGATATTATTTGTGTCTGCTTTGACTGCCCGTATGGTTGGTAAATCAACTTTTGTCAATAAATATACCCATGATCAATACCATGGATAATAGACTGTAATATGATAGTCAGTTCAATTCCAAGAAATAAGTATCTTTTTCCCAGTCAAATTTTGAGTAAAGGTGGTTTTAGAACGGCATTTTGGATGATCGAGGGTTACTTGATATTTTATCAAATATCCCTGTTTATTTCTTGTCATGATCAGATAAAAAAAAGTTTTTTTAACTGAAAGTAAGGAGCGACATTAAAACTTAAAACGAACAGAAATTACTCCGTATATGAAATGGACTTTCCTCCTCAACGCCCCGCTCTTTACGCTAAAGTTTGACTCTTTCTCTTAACTCTACTTTTTAAACAGTAAAAAATAGGAGCTTAGCAAACATCGGAGCTTGAAAACATTAAAGCATCTACATTAGGGTTCTCTGATACGCTGAATCTGATGGTGTAATTTTCGTTAAGATTGTATGCCCTTTAGAAGGTGTTTACCCCTATTTTCTAAAATAAGGCAAATTTTCTCCGGCTCGCAACTTTTGATGGGTAAGACTAAACTTGATGAAACTTATACATTTAAAATCAGCATTAAAATGTGATTCTTTTGATGTAACTATTGATATCAAAATTCTATTTTTTTTAAGAGTTTTGGTTACTATTCAGCCGGGTCGCTCCTTACTACAGTTCGTTACCACGAACTGTTTGATCCTGTTGCGGACCATTTTTTAGTGATTCTACAAAAAAATTATCAATAAACAGCACTATAATTTTCCCATAAGGATCAGATTAATAAAAAACAGGGAGGGGTTGGATTTTCCATTAAATCAACAATGCCGCGGTATCTGTTATATGAACTCGATCATCTATATATTGAATTGGTGTTTGAGTTTTTGGCGGCTAATATAGAACTAAAGGGGACGAAGTAGTAGTAATAATAGTAGTAGTAGCAGTAGTAGTAGTATCCTCCACAGTTTTGCGTAGTTTTTTCGCACAGAACAAGTATCATTGTAACTGTGGCTTAAAAGGAAAGTAAAACAAAATGCTAATAAAAGAGCTGTTTCACTTCATTGTCAAACAGTTCGTGGTAACGAACTGTAGTAAGGAGCGACCCGGTCAATAGTAACCAAAACTCTAAAAAATTGAATTTTGATATCAATAGCTACATCAAAAGAATCGCATTTTAATGCTGCTGATTTTAAATATATAAGTTTCATCAAGTTTAGTCTTAGCCATCAAAAGTTACGAGCCTGAGAAAATTTGCCTTATTTAGGAAAATAGGAGAAAACACCCCCTAAAAGTCGTAGGATCTTAACGAAAATGACACCATCAGATTCAGCGTATCAGAGAACCCCACTGTAGAAGTTTCAAGCTCCTATCTACAAAAATGTGGAATATTGTACTTTTTGCCAGAAGACAAATCACGGGTGCGTGTTTGTTTTTTTTTTTTTTGTTTTTTGTTTTTCCCAGGGGTCATCGTATCGACCAAGTGGTCCTAGAATATCACAAGAGGGCTCATTCTAACGGAAATGAAAAGTTCTAGTGCCCTGTTTAAGTGACCAAAAAAATTGGAGGGCATCTAGGCCCCCTCCCACGCTCATTTTTTTCCCAAAGTCAACGGATCAAAATTTTTAGATAGCCATTTTGTTCAGCATAGTCGAAAACCATCATAACTATGTCTTTGGGGATGACTTACTCACCAACAATCCCTGGGGGAGGGGCTGCAAGTTACAAACTTTGACCAGTGTTTACATATAGTAATGGTTATTGGGAAGTGTACAGACGTTTTCAGGGGGATTTTATTTTGTTTGGGGGTGGGGCTGAGGAGAGGGGGCTATGTTGGAGGATCTTTTCTTGGAGGAATCTGTCATGGAGGAAGAAAAATTCAATGACAAGGGTGCAGGATTCTCTAGCATTACTATAAGGAAACAATGAAAAATAAACATGAAAACGTTTTTTTCAAATGAAAGGAAGAAGTAGCATTGAAACTTAAAACGAACAGAGATTATTACGCATATGAGGGGTTCTAAAAATACTTTAGCATAAATAGCGAGGTATTTAGGAGGAGATAATACCTTGCTCTTTATGCTAAAGTATTTTTAGTAATTTCAACTATTTATTCTACGGCCTTTCTGATTCAGGGGTCATTCTTAAAAAATTGGGACAAAACTTACGATTTAGTGTAAAGAGTGAGGTATTAACGAGGGTACAAACCCTCTCGTATACATAATAAAAATATAAGGTTATGACAGTTTGTTACGTAAGTTAATTCTTAAGTTACGTGTATTTTTTACTAATAAAAACGTTCATTAAAAATTAAAAGTTCTAGTTGCCTTTTTAAGTAACCGAAAAATTGGAGGGCAACTAGGCCTCCTTCTCCACCCCTTATTTCTCAAAATCGTCTGATCAAAACTAAGAGAAAGCCATTTAGCCAAAAAAAAGAATTAATATACAAATTTCATTTCAATAATTTATGTGCGGAGAGCCAAAACCAAACATGCATTAATTCAAAAACGTTCAGAAATTAAATAAAAAAAACTAATTTTTTTAGCTGAAAGTAAGGAGCGACATTAAAACTTAAAACGAACAGAAATTACTCCGTATATGAACTCCACAATCCCTCGCTCTTTACGCTAAAGTTTGACTCTTTGCCACAATTCTACTTTTTAAAAAAATTAAAAGCTTTAGTGTAAAGAGCGAGGGATTGCGGAGGGGACAACTCATTTCATATACGGAGTAATTTCTGTTCGTTTTAAGTTTTAATGTCGCTCCTTACTTTCAGCTAAAAAAATTAGTTTTTTTTATTTAATCTCTTAAAGCACTCCTTTGAAGGAACTTCCTTTTTGAATTCATATGCAGTTTTTAAATCAACTCCAGCTTCAATCGAGTTTAAAGATTCTCAAGATACAAGAAAATGTAAATTTTTCTATTTCTTTTAAAATTCTACTTAAATTTTTTTATTTTCTTTTAAACGCTCATAGCGCAGTTGTTTGGCTTCAATAAATTGTAACATTTATAACAATAGTTCTATAAATTTTAAAAAGTTTGCTACGCTTTTTTACATTAATTTTGAGCACCAAACTGAATTTTAAACATAATTTTTTTTGCGAAAGTAAGGTGTGTGGAAACTTATGATTATATTTAAAATTTTAGTATTGAAAAAAAAATGAAGTGTGCATGTGTATTTGTTTTGGACATAAACTTTTTCTTTTACCGTTAGGAATAAAATCAACTAATGAAGCAAAAATCAAAAAAACAAAATTCTGCCGAAATATTTTTGAAACATTGATATTAGATATAGACAATAAAACCTGTAAAGTTTTTTTTCAGAGGCTTTGAGCACAAGGATCGATTAATTTTTAGCTCAACACTTACTTTTTGTTAGCTGTTACTGATGGAACGACCTCTTGTTTTACCAAAGGAATGTTTAATTTAATTGGACTTTCCATCGCCCATCTTCTTCTTCTGCATGGCGTAGTTGCAGCTAAGTTAATAGTGCCTACGGTAACAGTACTTGCTAACGGAGTTCCTGTTGTTCCAAAGTAATGCAATGTGCTGTAACAAAAGTCTACAGAAACTGTATTGATGGTGGTTGTATATAAGTAATAGCTGGTGAAGGTGCTTGTAGTTTTCCCTATGTACAAAAATCGCTCTTCATTTGCATTTTTGCCAGCGTGCACCCCGTAAGTAACACACAAAAAGACAAGTACTAGTAGGGGCTTATTCCTAAAAATAGATAAAATTAAGAATTAGTTGGTGAAAGACATTTAAAAAGAATGGAAAATCAAATAGGCTTTTTACCTATATTCCGAAGTATTTTGTGGAATATTCTATAGGCTGGTACTTAGTTAAAAATTTCTCCTTTTTTTCTGTTTTTGAGATTAGGATTTTGCAATCTATTCGGGCTCAAATTAAGGCTACTAGGGTTTTCTGGCCTGAAAAAAAAAACGATCTAGATAGTTCACGAGTTTGATAAAATTCATCAAGTGCCCTGGTTCTGGAAATAGAATTCATGTGTATAACGTCATATTTATGAGCACACTTTAACATTTCCGCCCCAGCAATGGTCGTATCATCTATGACGCAAGCAAAATTAAAAAAGAAACATAGCTAATTATAAAATACCATGGGTAATGAGTCTATTTACAAAATAGGTTTTGAGCAGCTTCATATTTCTTAGGGAAAACAGCGTTAATTAAAAATAGCTCACAATTAACGAACTGCCAGGTAGAGGGGATTGAAGTAGTATCTCTCTGAAGTAGTGATAAACTAAAATAAATAACAAAAAATAAGCGGTTAGAATACTGGCGACAACAACAACTGCAAAAGTCAAAAACAAAAGTGAAGAGCAAAGACATATGTGGTTAATCGATAAGCAGCAGTGAAAAGTACAACAGGTCAAAAACAAAAGATTACAACCAGTCAAAATAATTGAAGACAGAGAAATATACGATTGAAAGATAAGCGGCAACAAGAATCAAAACGAGTCAAAAAAGAAAGTTAAAGGCAAAAAATATGCGGTTACAAGGCATGTCGATAACCAAACATGTGGTGCGAATGCGAGAACGAATTAAAAATGAAAATGAAGAGCAAAGAAATATTTGATTAGAAGATTTGCAACAGCAAGTAAAACAAATAGGCGGTTGGGATATAAGCGGCAGTGAGAGTTACAAGCGACAGCGATAATCAGAACGTGTTAAAAATGAAAGTAAAGAACAAAGAATTACGCGTTTAGTCGACTTGTGAAAGAAAGTGTCAGAAAGTGTAAAAAATGAAAGCGAAGAACAAAACATTTTGCTGCTGAAAGTAGTTGCTGCAGAAAATAGAAGTGAAGAAGAAACAAATGTTACGTTAGAAGAAAAAACGGCATCGCAATCTTTGACGCTAACAAACTGTGATTCCACCCATTGTCTCTACTAATAAGGCTACCTATACAAGAGAAGCTATCCACTTGATCCATCTTCTGGTCATCCCTTCAGTCATCCCTTGTCTTAGTGACTTAGTCTTTTTCACATCAATTTTCAAAACTATTCCTTCCACCCTGAATCCTCAAAAATTCATTCATTTAGCTAAAATCTTTATCTTGGATTATTATATAATTAAATTAAATTAACAAAATTATTAAAATTTATTATTAAAATTATCCTTTAGAAAAAAATTTATGTTTTAAATTTAAAATTTAAGATTTTATCCTTTAGAAAAATTAATAAAATTTATAAGATTATTAAATTAAAAGTCTAGCAGAGTTTTCCTTCCCCATATAGTTCCATGCTCTCTCGTAGTCTTTGTTATGCTCCTTGGGACAAAGTTCATCCAAACGACCCATATAAATGGGGATAAAATGCAACTCGGCTTAATTCCTGTCACAGTACGAAACAAGCTGCTATCCTCATTCTCTAACTTAACCGCAGCAATTATATTCTCTTATATCGCACTAATCACTTCCATGCGCTTATATGCTGTACCATACAAAGCTGAATCAAACATACTCTAAGGCTATCCATACTATGCATACTATGCATACTATACATACTTTACCTTCACTAAAGCTCTTCTATCGGCTAAATCAAACGTTTACCATAATCATAATCTGTAGAGATGAGGACTAAAGGGGTCTGATTACTCAGACACTGATTACTCAGACATATTTATTAGTCTAAGGGTGAAAATTCTGTCGATAGGTTATCTCTTCTTCCTGAGACATTAATGTCGATCTCTTTTTATTAATATTCATCATCTCTAAGTTTAAAAAGTTTCATCATATTAAGTAATTTGCTTACTAAGGAAGAAAATCGATACCTTAATAACTACCAGATTCACTCATATCCTCTTTCATATAAAGAGGTTTAGTTTAAGCTTTCCAGAAATTGCTTGGCACTTCCCCTTTTCCCCTTTTTCAAACTAAAAAGAAATTACTTACCACACTATCAGCATAAGAAGGAATGTTATTTTTAATCTTTTTTAATACTGTCACTACTTCTTCCCCAGAAAATAAATCCTCCTTCGCTTCGAAATATGAAAAACTTCTGCATTCTTTTTTTATATCTTCTCATATAACTTTATCACTGCTTAGCACGTTTTCAAGATTTCCGGCCCGTCTCTCTTAACTTTGTCCGTATTACTTAAAGGTAATTTTTTTATAAAACGAGAAGCCTAGTGGTATTATTTTGAAGAAAGTTCCTGGGGAATACTTCCTCCAACACCTGTTTTTATGCTTCCCCCCTAGATCTCGAAAACACAGCCTGCTATTGGAATTTTCATAGAAAAATTATTTCTATCATTATTTCTGGAAAAATCGTAAAAAATAGCAAAGCTACCTTCCACTATACTTTAAAAAAATACTATTGGGGGGAGGGCTTTGACTCCCTCAAACTTTTTTTTAAAGATAGTTAATACATTGCCGAAAACTTTTATCATCTATACCTTGCTGGAAACATTTTTATGAAAAGGTCTCAGTTTTTCTAGTAATATTTAAGGAGACTTCAGAAACAAACGTATAAAATCTAGAATTAAAAAGTAGAATTTTAAATCAGATTGGATTTTTCATTTGAACAGAGTAAATTTGTTCTTTTAAAAGGATAATCAAAGCTTTCAGTTATTACAAAAAAGTAATTGCATAACAACTATGGCCATATTTCAAATATGAGAGTGTTGTGCTTTTTGAGTACTTTTTCAGATTGATTGGAAACAAAAGTGGACACGGTTTTGATTTTTCGCCTCTTCCTCTCTGAGCGAGAGAAACAAGTTCGATCGCAGTATTTTTTTGGAAGGCCGAGGAGTTATTTTATTAGGTGACGGATAATAAACCCGAATTTATATTATGAATGAAAATGTCCAGATACAGAGAATTCTGGGAAAATTTGGAATTATGGGAGAGACGGATGAGCTCCGTTCCCTCCCCCTACGCACGTTCCTGCGAGGAAACATTCAACGATGCGCACAATGTAGATGCTTCATAAATAGGTGATGCAATTCAAACCTATATCAAATCAGGGATTTATGGGTCAGAGGTGGGTTGTAACTCATAGAGAAAATATATTGTTCTTGAATTATTTCAAGAACATTATTTGCCATGGGAAATTTTTCGAATTTGGAAAATTTTATATTTCCCGAAAGGCCACTGCATCGGCGCCCCAGTTAAAAGTCAAGCCCATCACCATCATGAAATTGTAAACTAGCTTTACTTACATTTTATGCAACAAGTCCTCTAACACTATAAATTCAAAAAAGCAAAAAATTATGGAATTCACAAAGTTGTAAGCCCAACAACTATTCAGAGTCTATTTCGAAATTTAAAGGTTAGTTAACCCAAATTTGATTTCGCTCATCGCGAAAGTGTGTAATTATGAAGTTAAAACTTGTTCTGCTGAAGTATTACTATAATAAAGCATTACTTTTAATTGTACTTTGGTTTAAAGTTTCTTTTACATTTTTGCTGTGGTTTTGACTTGATAATAAGGCAAGCCATTTTTACCCCTTTGTAACTAGTTACCAGTTTCGTTTCTAGTTTTGTTGGTGGTTTTGACTTTAGCTTTCCTCTAGATACAGTGAAGTTAAAAAAAAGAATTCACCTGAAAGTAAGGATTAACATTAAAATTCAAAAAAGAAACTTACCCCTATATTAGGGGAGATTCCCCCTCCTCAACCCTTCACTGGTTACCTAAAGTTCTTTATTGCTTTAAAAAAGCTTCTCATTCCAGGTCATCGGCCTTTTTGTTTCAACAGTCATACTTATAGAATTGGGACAAAAAGTGAAATTCTAGTGTAAAGCGCGAGGCATTGAGATTGCCCTCATCATATTCGGAATGATTTCTGTTCGTTTTCAATTTTAGTACTGCTCCTTACATTCAGTTAAAAGCTTGTTTTTTTTTTATATTTACCGACTTTCAAACCATACCAAGGCTTAACCAAATATGATATTACCTATCGAACCAAGACATCTCAATTATTGACTGGTAAATTGTATATATTAACAATTGTAGATTGGTATTATCCCGAGTTTCTTGTTTTTCCGTGACAGAAATTAAAAACTTAAATTTTGAACTGAAAATGTAAAAACATTGCATAAGCTCTGTTGAATAATTACTACCACTACTGCTATCGCTACGATTAACAACTCACGGCAGCACCAAGTCACCTGAGCCCAACCAGCTACGCACACTCCTCCTCCATCCCAATCTATTTAAAGCCTCCCTCTTAACACCCTCCCAGGTAGTTCCCATGTCCTTTAAATCTTTCTTTATGACAGCCTCCCACCCCAGCCACGGACGACCTGCCTTCCGCTTAGCCCTAGACGGTTCGCCAGATAATCTTTGACAGTTTATCATCCTTCATCCACAGGACGTGACCTAGCCATCTCAATCTTTCTTTCGCTATAGCCTTAGAATATGGGATTAAACTACACTTTTCATACATCCTACTGTTTGAAATACGGTCAGTCAGCCGGGTACCCAGAACAATCCGTAGGCAATTTCTCTGGAAAACATCTGCCAAACCATCATCTGCTTTTCGGAGTGTCAATTTTTAAAAGAGTGGTTGGCGCGCTGGCGTGGGAATTCTGTGTACAAGCGGCATGGGTTCGATCCCTGCTGTGACCAGTTATTTAGTTTGGGATGGGGGTCAGTGGCGTGATTATGTAAGCTCAGCCAGAATTGACCCAGCTCTAAATGGGTACCTGGAGAAATCTGGGGAAGGTAAGCAGGAAGGGTGTGTGAAAGCACAGGATGGTTGGCCCCCCCCCCATTGCACTTCCTGGCTGCAGGGCCATGAAACGGAGATCAGCACCGCCGGTTTGGACCTTAAGGGTCTAGTGCCGTCTTACTTACTTAATTCTTAAAAGCCATACTTGGCAACTGTCATCACTGTAGGTTCCGATATTCTAATCTTGGTTTGCACACTTATCTTCCTATTCTTCCAAACTTTTTTATCTGTGAAAAAACACCCTGAGCCTTGACCATTCTACTTTTAACATCTTCACTGCTCCCATCGTCTTTACTGATAACACTACTAAGGTAAGTGAAGCTCCCCACCTGACCTGTCATTTTATTGCCCAACATCGCCTTCTCATCTTCACTTACTGCTAAACTTAGTGACCCTGTCTCATTAACATTTATTTTCGAACTTATTCTAGCACCGTGAACTCGCAAAACCCCTGAAAGCTCATTCATTTTGCTCACACTTTCATCTAGGATGCTTAAATAGTCAGCGTAATCTAAGTCCTTGAAAGTTTTTCCTATCCATTTGATTCCGTGATCCCCCATTGCCTTTCCTGTCCTTCTTAAGACAAAATGCATCAAAATGATCCATATAAAGGGCGATAAAACACACCCCTGCTGAACTCCTGATTTAATACGAAATCAGCTGCTGAACTCATTTCCTACTTTAACCATAGCAATGTTATTCTCGTACATAACACTAATCACTTAATATATTTGTCTGGCATACCATACCACGATAAAACCTTTTCTAAAGCTCTTCTATCAACAGAATCGAACGCTTGCTCATAATCTATAAAACTGAGAACCAAAGGTGTTTGATTACTCAAGCACTTGTAAATTATCACCCTAAAAGTGAAAATTTGGTCGACACATCCTTATTAATCTGAAATTTTTGCTAAAAAATGTTTTGTGGACAGATAGAGGTATCATTATCATAAAGATGAAAATTCTGTGTGACTTTTCATATTGTAAACGGATTGAGCTATCTCGACCTCTACAATACGGTTCTCTGGTTTTTAAATACATTGTATACGTGCAATTTAACACATGTAAAAATTGTATATTCACATGAAAAGGGAAATGTTACCATTTCAGATCGTTTAAATCAAAGCTGCTGGCAGCAAATGCCAGCCCCTTGCCCCCTCCCCCCATAAAGGTTTTCTGGTGAGATTATGATACTCTATATTTATAAAACACAGAAACAGATTGTCACAAAAACAGTGATATTATTACCCTCATAGCTCCACTACTATAAGCAAAGACCAAAAGCTTTCCTACTTTTGGCCACAAAATGAAATCGTAGTTTGGAGTCACAAAATAGAAGAAAGGGCCACTTTTCCTATGCACAATTTTTTAGGTCAGTTTAAAAGTGCGATAGAACTTTGAATTTCCTTTCAAATAGGACCCCTCCATATATGCTAGGACCACTTACTTGATGTAACCATCCCTGAAAAAAACAAATAAATTAACCACGAGTCCATGATCTTTTTTCTATCAAAAATTGATAAAAGCTTGAAACCACTATTACTTATTTCTCTTATATGCTGAATTTAAAGTTGTGTTTAATGTTGCGTTAGCGTTGGTATATTTGTGTTGCATTGATAAGCCACAGTCCATAAGCCGAAATGTGTATGGAAGCCAAAACGTGCAAAATTTTAGTCATTCGTAGAAATTAAAATGAAGTGAAATAAAAGCTGAAAACAAGAATGATTGGCCAAAGATTTGTATTTCTGCAAAGAAAAAGAACTAAAACGTTTGAAACTACCTATTTGTACTTTCTAAATAGACAAGAAGAATCAATCTTAAACTAATGCTTTATTCAAATATACTTAAGATTAATTATATTACTTTTTTTTTAAATAAATTGATGCTTAACATGGATGAATTCCAAGGCTAGCAGGGGGAACACAAGCAACAGAAATTTTAGAAGTAATATGGGCAGTTGTCGAATACGATGTTGAAACCAATGTTGTTTCAACCGTGTCCACAAATGTCAAGTTTGCTAATTTTCTGGCCCTTTTCTTTGCCTGTTTTTCAATATCCTCCAGATCTGCCAAAGATGACTGAATTTCTCCTTTTTCTCCTTTAGCAAAATCGGGCCTGGTAACAAAAGAAAACTGAAGTTATTAGAAACTAAAAATATATGATAAAGCAGAATATTGAAAGCTGAAAAATACAGATACCCAAAATAATGATAAAAAGTTTTAGAACCAACCAGATGCCATTGATCTTATTTACTGGTTGCTCTGAGATCCTTGAAGTTGAAGTTGCAGATAGTGTGCTCCAGATATCATTGCTATACTCTTAGGTATACTTATTCATAGTAGTAGTAGTAGAACAATTTTATTAGAAATAAACATTTCTTAATCAATAGCACAACATAAGCGAAGCTTGCGAGGCTGTTCTAAATGCAAAGAAAATAAAGAGACAATATGGAGGATAAGAAAATATGGAGAATGAGACCATATACCAAAATCAACAAAAAAAAGCATAAACAATACACTACCTTGCGTGACCCCAAGACAAAAAAAAAAAACATACATAACAAACAAATATAAACAAACATAAGAGACAATAGTTATTGATTTTAAGTGTGAGTAAAAAAATATTATCGTGGTCTGATGCTTCTCTTGCTGCACATCTCCCACATTTGTACTACCCTCTGTGAAAGCTGAAGTTGAGAAAAGTGATAAAGGCGGTAATTTGATCTTCATCTTTGCCCATATTTTTATTTTGTCTATAGGTTTTTGCCACTTTATTATGTATTAATGTAAAGATCTATGTTATATTAGATGTTGTTTTTTCTTTTCTCTTGCATTTGTAAAAATGCTGCATTAATTAAACCCCCTACAAGCTTAGCTTTTGGGGCTGAAATTTCCACCGCATCTATCTTCTTTTTCATTTCGCTTCACTTTTTCTGTTTTTATTGTATATTGTTGCATTAGAGTTAGATTTTATAGTAATAATAAATGAGTTGATAAATAAAAATGATTGTTTGAATATATTGGCTTAACAACGGTAGAAAAATAAATTGAAAATAAAAAAATACAGTGGGGTTGAACTTCAGGACTAGGGTCGAGAAAGATTCAACTCTGTAGTTAAGCCCAACTATGAGCTCTGAAGTCCAATGAAGTTGACTGCGGTGTCTGATTCCAACTCCGTAGCTCCGGAGCTGGCAATGCGGTTAGTTGTTAGAAGTCGCCATTTACTTGCCAATAAAATGTGTGTGCGGTATATTTTACATAAAAAACATTAAACTTATTAGAATCGGGAAACTAAAAAATAGTATGCAAATAGATATGAGAATGGGAGGATATGCGAATTGTAGGCAGACAGCATAACAGTATAATACATTGGCAAACCTCTTTTGAAGAAAAATGATAAAAGTTAGTGACGTAATTATAGAGGTATTAGCTCGATTTCGGAAACAATAAATTACTCAGTATCATGATGCATGTTAGGCTAAGAGATGATTTCGAGAGGGATTCAATAGAAGAACAGGTTTTTTTTAGGAAGAGGGCAGTACGCGTCATTCAAAATTTCCCTGTTAGACTGATACTTCAGACGTTTCGCAGTCAATAGGCCCCTTTAGTCATCAGTCTTACCGACTATGAATAGGCGTATGAGTGAGCTAATAAAAAAGCTTTAGGAATGGTTCAATCCTTGTATTTTATATCAGATAATTACATTAAAGTGACTAATACGCGAACAATCTTGCAGCGGTTAAGGTAGAAGATATGTAGCTGGTTTAGTGTTGAATGCAGAGTTATGCGGGGTTTTGGCCCTTTATTTTGACTATTTTTATGGATATTTTCCTAAGAAACAATTCAAAGGTCTAAGCAATTCAAAGAAAACACAGAACCAAATGGATAGACCGATTGACCGATAGCATTGGTCTCCAAGATAAAAGTTTCAACAATATAAGGAAAGTTCTGAAGGTTTTAAGAGTTCACAGCCCAAGAATAGGTTTAAAATTAGTGTTACGAAGACTAAATCACTTAAACTAAGAATAAATGAAGACAAAGAGATAACATTAGTAACCAAAAGATTGATCAAATGGACAGTTTTAATTACCTGAGCCATATTATTAGTGATAATGTTGGGTGCAGAGAAGATTAAAAAAGTACAATAGCCAAGCCCATAGTGTTTTTTTCACATTAAAAGAAAGTTTAGAAGGATAATGAGATGGTTCTGCATACCAAGATTAGAAAAATTGAAGCTACGATATCGAAATTGGTCAAGTATGGCTCCGAAACTCGGGTGTCTCATCAAGTTGACAAAACGTTAAATTTCTTCCAGAGAAGTTGTTTAAAAATAGTTTTTACGTAACCGTTTGACTGACAGTATGTCAAATAGCAAGTAGTAAGGAAAATTTGGTTTGATGCTATAATAAAATAAATATCGAGATGACTAGAGCGCATTTTACGGATGAGGAATGACGTATTTCCAAATGTTTTTTTTTTACCATTGACAGGCCAAAATGAAAGGCAGATTATCACTAAACAGAATAGGAATGAGTCACAAACAATGATTCAAAGGATATCAGAACTTCATGGGAAGGTGCAAAGAGTAAAACTTCGCACAAAACACGAGTGGAGGAAAAGCGCGTGCGCCTTTGTCGGGCTCATACGAACTGGGGCTTCAGTGATCTGTTAACAGTTATAGCAGTATCATGGATAGTGTTCTATTTTCTGCTTAAATGTAAATAATGGCCCTTGCAGAATTTATTTATTGCTTCCACATGTCTTTCTTTTAGTTTATCGAACGATGCAACTCTGACATAAAAAACTCGAGTCTTAGTCGGAAATTTTTCCGCAAAGGAATAAAACAAAATTTGCAACGAGAAAAAGAGAGGTTTTACAAGTCCCTTGGATTTCTTAGTAAACGGATTTTCCTCTATACTTTCTGTTTGCTCCTATTATATAGACTCCTGAACATAGGCTTGGCTTTTACAATTTTTCTATCTCTACACTTTCTCTTTGCTCGTATTCCTATTGACGGCGTACTTTTATAAAATTTCATAGCGTTTAAGTGCTGAATATAAAGCATTAAAGTACTAATGATTATTACTGAAGAACTGGCGCGTCTATTTCTATCTTTTCTAAACTGTAAAGACCTAGTATAGTTGATTTATCCCTTTTACCTCAAATTTGATATTTTTCTAGATAGGACTTATCCATGATAAGAAGATCGGGAAGCTAGCAGATTTTATTAATTTTAATAGTATGTTTAAGAGACTTTTGCGGATATAGATCAATATATGCTATTTTTATTTTGATTGTTTTGTCTGCAATTGTTGTTAAATAAATTTACCCTCTATCAGATTGACCTGGTTAGGTCAAGCAAACGCACTTACAATTCATTGCTGGAAACGCCTTGCCATTTCGCTTCCGCAGTGGGTAAAATTTCGATTTTCTTTACAGCGGTCGGTTCAATTTCAATTTTCTTCATTGCTTCTAACCCTGCCAAGTCAATTGGATTCTCAATGAGCCATCTTCTTTTCCTACAGTTCCCATTGGCTCTGAATGTTAGAGATGTTGCTGATGTCAATGTGGAAAACGTTGCATAGGTTCCGATTGTGCTGTAGCAATATCTTATACCAACTGTGTTGATAATGGAAGTTCTGATACTGTAGCTAGTCACTGTGCGTGTATGACCAAAAATCAGAATTCTTTCTTGTGGCTCAATTTTTTCTTCTTCTGCTAGAGAAAGACGGACCAAGCAGAGACAAAACAAAATATGTAATCGCCCTCCAGTCATTTCCTGAAAAAAGTTGGTTTATGTTCTTTTTAAACTGCACGGCAAAAGTTATTTTAAAAATGGAGCATATGCGTCTTGCCATTTTCTTCTAACGAAATGTAGCCAGAATCGCCAGTTTTACGAATTGGACAAGTCTGGAATTCTTACAACCTTCACATGAAATTTGATTTTTTGCTATAAACAAACATAGCTTTTCTTACTATTTCTGTAAGTTCCCAATATGTCTAATGTTACATTGCTTAGTGATAAATTATAAGCGTGGTTATTTATAGATAAACTAATTTCGGCTAAAGTATATATATATATATATATATATATATATATATATATATATATATATATATATATATATATATATATATATATATATATATATATATATATATATATAGATACAATAGGCAAGATCAGTCTCAGATTTAATAAGTAGATTTGTTCCAGAGGCGTTATTTAGTACTCCCAGGCCCCCCCGCGTGCGGAAGTCGTTACGCCCCATTGTAGTTGTGTCCCTGTGTCCCACCTGTGAATTTAGATATATACATATATCTATATATACAAAAATAAGTTGTCTGTGTGTGTGTGGGTCTGTCGGGTGACGTCATGTTTGTGTGTTGACTGCCGTCATGTTTGTCGACTGACGTCATTTTAAGGATTGAGCTGTATGCGTCATGAAGTTGTTTGCCAACTGACGTCATGTTTGTCAACTGATGAAATTACATACCGGGACACCGGGACACAAATGACGACCGGGACACAGGGAATATAAATGACGACCGGGAACCTCAAAGAGAAATTACAGACTGGGACACCCGGACACAAATCACGACCGGGACACAGGGAATATAAATGACGACCGGGACACAGGGACACAACTACAACGGGGACGCCGGGGGCACAGGCAGGATATATAAATGACGACCGGGACACACAAAGAGAAATTAAAAACCGGGACACCGGGACACAAATGACGACCGGGACACAGGGAATATAAATGACGACCGGGACACAGGGACACATCATTAGAATAATGAGGTATAGGTATAGATCTGAATACGGATTGTTTTTCCCATGGACAATTATATGTTGCATGTTCAAGAGTCAGTAAACCTGACAATCTATTTGTATGCATAGACAATGGGACAGCGAAGAATGTTGTATATTCGCATGTTTTACGTAGTTGAAAACATATATATATATATATATATATATATATATATATATATATATATATATATATATACATATATATATATATATATATATATATATATATATATATATATATATATATATATATATATATATATATATATATATATATATATATATCTCTATTCACAGGTGGGACACAGGGACACAACTACAATGGCGCGTAACTAATATGGCGCGTCACGACTTACGCGCGCGGGGGGGCTTGGGGGTTTGCAAAGCGCCCCTTCAACTAGGTGTTGGCACCCCAACAGCTAGCATAGATACAACGTATATATATATATATATATATATATATATATATATATATATATATATATATATATATATATATATATATATATATATATATATATATATATATATATATATATATATATGAATATAAATAGATTGTCAGGTTTACCGACTCTTGAACATGGAACATATAATTGTCCATGGGAAAAACAATCCGCATTTAGATCTATACTGCCCTTGAGCTTTGTTGATGGTGATTGTTAATCGAACATTCCCTGTGTCCTGGCCTTATTTATATATCCCCCCTGTGCCCCCCGGCGTCCTCGTTGTAGTTGTGTCCCTGTGTCCCGGTCATCACTTATATTCCCTCTGTCCCGGACGTCATTTGTGTCCCGGTGTCCCAGTCTGTAATTTATCTTTGAGTGTCCCGGTCATCATTTATATTCCCTGTGTCCCGTTGTCCCGGTCGTCATTTATATTCCCTGTGTCCCGGTCGTCATTAGTGTCCCGGTGTCCCGGTCTTTAGCGTCATCTTATAATGACGTCATATACAAAGTCTTATATACTTATAATGACGTCATATGCAAACCCACAAAGAAACAAACATGCATACATACAACTTATTTATATATATATAGACATAGTTTCTTTTTTATTTTTTTTTTTAGCTTTTTTTCTTTTTAGTTTTCTACCTTTTTGTTTTTTCCTTTTTTTAAAGTTTTTTTCTTTTTAGGTTTTTTCTTTTTTCAGCTTTTTTTTGCGCCATATTAGTTACGCGCCATTGTAGTTGTGTCCCTGTGTCCCACCTGTGAATATAGATAGATATATATATGTTTTAACTACGTGAAACTTGCGAATATACAACATTCTTCGCTGTCCCATTGTCTGTGCATATAAACAGATTGTCAGATTTACCGACTCTTGAACACGCAACATATAATTGTCCATGGGAAAAACAATCCGTGTTCAAATTCATACCTAATTATTCTACTGATTGCCCTTGAGCTTTGTTGATGATGATTGCTAATCAAACATTCCCTGTGTCCTGGTCGTCATTTATATATCAGAGGCACTATTTGGGGGGGGGGGGTCAGGGTGGGCAAATGCCCACCCCAGATTTCTCATAGGGCCCGAACTTCCACCATAAAGGGCCTTTTGCCGGCCATAATAATCCATTATGTCCAACATAATCCTTTCTGTCCAATTTATTTGAAATAATCTGTCCAATTTATTTGAATCAACCTCGTTGATTATGATCTTTGATGTTACAATTAATCTTTAAGGTCAGTGTGGCTGAAATCCACAATGGATTACAGTACATTTCCATGCAACACACGGGTGCAGAAAATTAGTTTTTACTTAGAATATTCGATCGATGTGCTGCCAAAACTCGCATTTTTTCTTACGTGAAATTTGGGGGGGGGGGGGGACCAAAATGGAGTTGAGGACCAAGATTTGGTCCAAATGGTGCCTCTGTTATATATCTTCCCTGTGCCCCCCGCGTCCTGGAGGGGGCCTTCAATCCTTGGTGACCTAATTTTCATCTTTCTCCTACATATCAAATGTGAAATCTGGCACAACCAATGTGCCACATAAGGGTTTTAGGCGACACCATTGGTGGATTGAGGGGGACTAGGTGGGTGTTCGGGGGTTGGGCTGGAACCCTAGGATTTTCTCTGGCGCCTTCTTTCCCTGTTTATTTTTCTTTTTTCACTCTTGTTTTAGAACAAATTTGTCAATTTGGGCAATTATTGGCACCTTTGTCACATTGCCCCCTCAAGACATTGCTCATTGGCGCCCTTGTCACATTGAGCCCTCACCAGGATTTCGCTCTAGATCCGTCCATGGGTGACGCAACCTTGAGTAGGAAAAAAAGGCACATAGCTTACCTTTAAACATAATAGAACTCAATTTAGAAAAATCGTTAAAAAGCTCCATGTATGCAGCTTCGTAGAAGTAGTCCTTGTCCTAGAGCAAGCCTTGTGAAATTTTACCTATCAAGTGTAATTGTAAAATTATAAAATTAGGCCTAGGCAACTTTTTTTTTTAATTGAAATTCAAAAGTATAAATTCAGCTACAACATATAAAAACTTTAATTCCAGAACACCTCTCTAACTTAAAAGTAAAAAGACCAAAATATAAAAGGTAAATTTCAGTTTAAATTTTTATTAGTATCATCTTTGAATAATTATACAAAAATTCATTTTTGGAACGAATGGAACTATAGGAAGGGAGAGATAAAACAACCAAAACCGTTGAATTCCATAAGTAACGTTTAAATGACGGATGTTTAGATTTAGGACAATTGGTAAACGGCTGGGAAGACCACCCTCTCCCTCCTTGTTTACGTGCCTGTTCATCACCTAAGTCTCCCAAGGAAAAAATGACGTCACATTAGTAGAACTTCATTGAATTTCAGAAACCTTGCTATGAGTCCAACGAAAGAAATGAAGGAAATACAATATTAATATCTATCCCTCATTCCAAAAACGAAGAAACATATTATAATTTGCTTATTGATAGTTTTAACGAATCCAAGACTGAAAACAGATAGAGAACTCCTCACAATCCTAGCTTAAAATCACCAGTTTTACATTAAAAGTATTAACGCTATAAAAACAGGCAAATAGAACAATTTTCTAAATTCTACAATAGCACCTTCCATCCCTCCCCGAAAAAGAAGCCAAACTTTTTAACTTACTTTTGACGGTCTTAACGAATCCAAAGCTGAAAACGTATTGATATTCATTACGACCGTAGCCTAAAATCAGCAGCTTTATAATAGCAATATTAGAGCAAAACTAGTTTTTTGATCTGAGTTTTTTTGCGATGTGTCCCCGGTTGAAATTTAGGTGAAATCTTGTTGGATTTTTTGATAGACTTCAAGTGGTCTTCGTGCTTACCACTTCTGATTTACAGATTTACATCTGTACGTTCACATTCTTTCATCTTTCATTGACGTTTATGTGTGGAATTACTGATTGATATGTAAGTAAGCTAATGCAATTCCTCTAAAATTGCAGTTAAAAAAATTCATAGATACTGTGTACAGACACATTTTTCAAAAAACTCATGAAATGTATCCATCCACTACTTGTATCATCCAACATGATGTCTCTCAAATTTTGTAGTCAGGTACAATTTACATAATTGAATATTCTCTTTTTATAGCAGTTCGCAAATCTAAATATTTTTGCAGGTCACTTTGGACATTTATCATTACTCCATGACCCATATTTTAACCACCCCCTCCACCTTCTTTAAGCTTTATTTAAAATATTTAATTAAAAATATTGTTTTTTTTTATTCTGTTTAGTTATTTTGATAATAAAGTAGCATAGATAAAATTATAATAATGATACTAAATGATATTCGTAAAGAACTTTGTTGCACCAAATATAAATATATATATATATATATATATATATATATATATATATATATATATATATAATGAAAAGAGAAATCACCAATGCAACAGCACAAACACATTAAAAAAAAGAAAAAAAGGAAGACAGGAGCAGAAAAGAAAGACTGTTTCCCTACATTAGTGATTAATATAGACCAGCACTTGAATGAGGCCTTAACCCTGCTCATGCATACAATTACATAGGTCAAACAGCATAGCCATACACAGTCAACCATAAAGAATAATCCATGGACAGGCAGTCGTGTCGTCAATAAGTATAAGTCGTCATTCACCAAACAATAAAAACAGTAAAGACAAATAATTCAGAGGCAACAACCCAACACAAGGGCTCATCAGGAGAATACACATTTGCCTATAGGGTTTCGGCACTTTAATATATATATATATATATATATATATATATGTTCATGTATTTCATCTTGTATTTAGTCAACGTTGCCAGTCAACTTTTTAAATTGAATGCATGGTTTGATGATGGCAAATTAGGTTAATTATGACGTTCCATGCTTCCACGTGATGCAGGGTAGTGGAACTTTTGACTCTTGTCAATAATTAAATAAAAAATAGTTTTTTTTAACTGAAAGTAAGGAGAGACATTAAAACTTAAAACGAAGAGAAATTACTCCGTATATGAAATGGGTTGTCCTCTCCGCAATCCCTCGCACTTTACCCTAAAGTTTGACTCTTTGCCACAGTTCTACTTTTTAAAACAAATAAAAACTTTAGCGTAAAGAGCGAGGGATTGCGGAGGGGACAACCCATTTCATATATGGAGTAAGTTCTGTTCGTTTTAAGTTTTAATGTCGCTCCTTACTTTCAATTAAAAATACTAGTTTTTTTATTTAATTTCTGAACGTTTTTGAATCAATGCATGTTTGATTTTGGCTCTCCGTACATTAAATTATTAAAATGAAATTTGCATATTAATTCTTTTTTGGCTAAATGTTTTTTTCTTAGTTTTGATCAGACGATTTTGAGAAATAAGGGGTGGGGAAAGAGGCCTAGTTGCCCTCCAATTTTTCGGTTACTTAAAAAGGCAACTAGAACTTTTAATTTTTAACGAACGTTTTATTAGTAAAAAATATACGTGACTTAAGAATTAACTTACGTAACAAACTTTTCTATATTTTTGATTATATATATGAGGGGGTTTGTCCCCTCGTTAATACCTCGCTCTTCACACTAAATCTTAAGTTTTGTCCCAATTCTGTAAGAATGACCCCTGAATCAGAAAGGCCGTAGAATAAGTAGTTGAAATCACTAAATACTTTAGCATAAAGAGCGAAGTATTTATCTCCTCCTAAACACATCGCTCTTTGTGATAAAGTATTCTTAGGACCCCTCATATGCGTCATAATCTCTGTTCGTTTAAAGTTTTAATGCAACTCCTTACTTTCAATTGAAAAAAAACTTTTTCATGTTTATATTTTTATTGTTTGTTTAAATAGTAATGCTAGAAAATCTTGCGCCGTTTTCATTGAATTTCTCTTCCCCTGTGAAACATTCCTCCAAGGAAAGATCCTCCCACACAGCCCCCTTCCCTCAACCCCATACCCAAACCAAAAATCCCCCTGAAAACGTCGGTACACTTCCCAATATCCATTACTGTATGTAAACATTGGTCAAAGTTTGTAACTTGCAGCTTTTCCCCCAGGGACTGTGGGGGAGTAAGTCATCCCCAAAGACATAGTTATTATGGTTTTTGATTATGGGGAACAAAATGGCTATCTCAAAAATTTTGATCCCTTGACTTTGGGAAAAAATGAGCGTGGGAGGGGGGCCTAGGTGCCCTCCAATTTTTTTTGGTCACTTAAAAGGGCACTAGAACTTTTCATTTCCGTTAGAATGAGCCCTCTTGCAACAATCTAGGATCGCTTGGTCAATACGATGACCCCTGGGAAAAAAAACAAAACAAAAACAAAAAAACAAATAAACAAGCACCCTTGATCTGTCTTCTGGCAAACAATACGAAATTCCACTTTTTTGTAGATTGGACCTTGAAATTTTTTCTATAGAATTCTCTGATATGCGGAATGCAATGGTGTGATTTTCGTTAAGATCCTATGACTTTTAAGGGGTGTTTCCCCTGTTTTCCAAAATAAGGCAAATTTTCTCAGGCTCGTAACTTTTGATGACAAAGACTAAATTTGACTTATATATTTAAAATCAGCATAAAAATCCGATTCTTTTGATATATCTTTTAGCATCGAAGCTCCGTTTTTTAGAGTTTCGTTTACTATTGAGCCGGGTCGCTCCTTACTACAGTTCGTTACCACGAACTGTTTGACAACCGCAATATAAAAATCTAGATTTTTGAAGAATATATTTTTGTGTTAGTTTGAAATATTCAAAGTGTGTTTAGTCCCACAGATTAAAATTAGCAGAATTTGTTTAATTTTGGAAAGGATGAAACAACATAAACATAATAAAAACCGGATGATATTACACTATTGAATTGAATATGTATAAAAATAGTCAGATCGAAGAAGTTCTAGGTCTTTAAATTTAAAAATATGAAATTCTGCAATAAATAATAGCAATGGTACAAAGACCGACCCTTGCCAACAGCAAAAACGAAAAAGATTTTTAAATGATACATACGTTAAAGGCATCAAATTTATTACTCATTTTCAAACATTTCGTGGTAACGAACTGTAGTAAGGAGTGACCTGGAATCATAATAACATAATATGATCTTTCCATGGAGAATATATCATGGGGTAAGAGAATTTCCATGAAGGGGGCTCAGGATTTTATAGCATTCTTTAAAAAAAAGAAGAAAAAATGAATATGAAAAAGTTTTTTCAAGTGGATGTAAGGAGAAGCCTTGAAACCTAAAACGAACAGAAATTATCACGTATATAAGGAGGCTCATTTTCTCCTATATACCTCACTCTTTATGCTTAAGCATTTTTTGTAATTTCAACTATTTATTCTATGATCTTTGTGATTCGGTGGTCATTCTTAAAGAGTTGGGATAAAATGTAAGCTTTAGTTTAAAGAGCAAGGAATTGACGTTTGAACGAGCCCTCTCATATAAGTAATAAAAATATACGAATAAATAAGCTCGTTGAAAGTTGAAAGTGGAGAGTGGGGAGGGGGTGGATAAGCTGACATTTACAGGACTTGTTCTCTGCATTAACAGTCCGATTTCTACTGTATGAAATCAACTTCGCATAATCTTGCTCTCAGACCTATATTGACGCTCGGTTTATGGGCGGGTGGGGGAACTGAATGTGAATAGTTAAAACAAAATAAGGTGCGTTTTCGTAATCTACGTACCAAATTTACCTATTGCCGACTTTCTATACTTGCAAATAAAGTTGAGATTTCGAAAGAAAAGACGAAAAACTATCAATTTTGCCTCGTCCGATTTTGGCAGGTTTTTTACATATTATAGAGAATTTTTTTCGGTTCGAATGGTAACACAATCAAAGCTTTTACAGTGTGTTTGAGATTAAACCTTAGACTGACTGAACTATAAGGCTTATGTTCCTTGCATAATCTAAAGTACGTTATTATCTTGCTCTCTTACGATTTTTATATCACAGAAAACCAATAATTTTGACAATTGACAATTAATGGATAGAATCGACAACTCAATTTTATTCATCTACCGAATTATATTTAAAAAATCTGGTGTACATGCTTTTTAGATCAAAAACAAAGTTGAATGATACTTGTAAGTTGTTCATCTTATCTCATAGTGGTATAGCTGTAAGTCTTCTCCAAGAAAAAGTCTAGCCAATAATTTTGACAATTCACAATTAATGGATAGTATCAACAACTCAGTCCTATTCATCTACCGAGTTATATTAAAAAAACTTGGTATATATGCTTTTTTAGATAACAAATAAAGTTGAATGATAGTTGTAAGTTGTTTGTCCTATCTCATAGTGGTATAATTGTAAGTCTTCTCCAAGAGAAAGTCTAGCCAATAATTTTGACAATTGACAATTAATGGATAGTATCGACAACTCATTTCTATTCATCTACCGAGTTATATTAAAAAAAACTTGGTATACATGCTTATTTAGATCAAAAAATAAAATTAAATGATAGTTGTAAGTTTTTCGTCTGATCTCATAGTGGTATAGTTGTAAGTCTTCTCCAGGGAAAAGTCTAGCCAATAATTTTGACAATTGACAATTTAATGGATAGTATCGACAACTCAATTCTATTCATCTACCAAGTTATATTAAAAAAAAAACTTGGTATACATGCATTTTTAGATCAAAACTAAAGTTGAATGATAGTTATAAGTTGTTAGTCTTATCTCATAGTCGTATAGTTGTCAGTCTTCTCCAAGAAAAAGTCTAACCAATAATTTTGACAATTGACAATTAATGGATAGAATCGACAACTCAATTCTATTCATCTACCGAGTTATATTTAAAAAATTTGATATACATGCTTTTTTAGATAAAAAATAAACTTGAATGATAGTTGTAAGTTATTCATCTTATCTTATAATACTATAGTTGTAAGTCTTCTACAAGAACAAGTCTAGCCAATAATTTTGACAGTTGACAATCCATGGATAGAATCGACATTTCAATTCTATTCATCTACCGAGTTACATTTAAAAAATTTGATATACATGCTTTTTTAGATAAAAAATAAAGCTGAATGATAGTTGTAAGTTGTTCGTCTTCTCCAATAGTGGTATAGTTGTAAGTCTTCTCCAAATAAAATTCTGACCAATAATTTTGACAATTGACAATTAAAGGATAGAATCGACAACTCAATTCTGCTCATCTACCGAGTTACATTTAAAAAATGTGGTATACATTTTTTCTATTCATCTACCTAGTTATACTAAAAAAACTTGGCATACATGCTTTTTTAGATAAAAAATAAAGCTGAATGATAGTTGTAAGTTGTTCATCTTATCTCATAGTGGTATAGTTGTAGGTCTTCTCCAAGAAAAAATCTAACCAATAATTTTCTCAATTGACTCTCCTAATAATAACATTCGTAAAAAAAATAAAAGTTCTAATTTCCTTTTTAAGATACCAAAAGATTGGAGGGCAACTAGGCCTCCTATTCCACCTCTTTTTTCTCAGAATCATCCTATCAAAACTATGAGAAAGCAATTTAGCCAAAACAAAATTGATATACAAATTTCGGTTAAATTATTCGTGTGCCGAGAGCCAAAATCAAAACATCCATTAATTCAAAAGCATTCAGAAATTAAATGAAAAACCAAGCTCTTTCCACAGAAAGTAAGGAGTAACAATAAAACTTAAAACGAACTAAAATTACTCCGTATATGAAAGGGGTTGTTTCTTCCTCAACATCCCCCTTTTTACGCTAAAGTCTTTTTTATTGTTTTAAAAAGTAGAGTTGTGAAAAAGGCTCACACTTTAGCGTAAAGAGTGGGGAATAGGAGGGAACAGCCCCTTTTAAATATGGAGTAATTTTTTTTCGTTTTAAGTTTTAATGTCCCTCCTTACTTTCAATTGAGAAAAACTTATTTTTTTTATTTAATAAATATATGAAGCCATCTTAGCTGAGTGTTTGGCGTAACAGACTTGCAAAACTATGTTCTTCAATGCTTGGATTCGAATACTGGTGTTTTCGATTATTTGGTTGGGGATGGGTTTCAGTGGCGTGGCAGTGCAAGCTCAAACAAGCTCTTAATAGGTAGCTGGAGAAATCAGAGGAAGCTCGTCGGAAAGGGTGTTCGAAAGAACATGATGGCTGGCCCCCAGCTCCTTATTGTACTTCCTGGCTGACGGGTCTTGAAACGAATGTCAGCAGTGTCAGTTGGGAGAATTAAACTTTAGTACCATGTACTTTACCTTTTACATTTTGTAAATTTCACACATTTTAAAACTGTATAATGAAAGTCTTTAGCACAAAGATATTTGCTTAATTTTAGAGGTAAAAAAGGAAAATCTGTACTGTACTCCCATTAGTACAGCCTTGATAAACGTTATACGATCAAATTTACTGTGACTGGGAGTCTAAGACAGATATTACATCTGTTCTTTCAAAAAAAACTTCAAAATTTCGTTTTTTTAAAAAAGTACTCTCACAGATACCTTTTTTTACTTTTTCCCAAGGGGTAATTTATTGGGATTGGTGGTTGAAGGATACAAAGAGTCATAGATTTTAAGGTGAATTTTTGCTCGAATATATGCAAGAGTCAACTGCAACTGCAACAGTTAGAAATGGCTAATTTATATTTCCTTAGTATTTTGCTTTTAAGCAATCGTTTCAGTGGAAATTAATGAATACAATACAAAAATATAAGCATTATCTCTTGTTAATTGATCCTTAATGCTCACCTATTTATTAGCACATCGGATTTATTCTGTGGCTACAATTGTCTGGTCATTTACATATGTTATAGGTCGATAAACATAAGTCTTCATTTTACTAAAGATGGCCTAATAAAACAAGACCTAAGAGCTCATATGGCACTTGTGACGAGGCGAGAAGAGCTAAGAGCCAAGAGATCATACGGTATGAGCTCTAAAAAAATTCTATGAATCAATAGATTGATTTAAAAAGGAAAATAAGAGGCTTAATGCCGGTCAAGATTCAAAATAAGAGCTCCGAGTCACAAAGTCCTTCTAAATATCAAAATTCATTAAGATCCGATCACCCACTCGTAAGTTATAAATACCTAATTTTTTCTAATTTTTCCTCTCCCTTTAGCCCCCCAGATGGTCGAATCTGGGAAAACGACTTTATCAAGTCAAATTGTGCAGCTCCCTGATACGCCTACCAATTCTCATCGCCCTAGCACGTCCAGAAGCACCGAACTCGCCAAATCACTGAGCCCCTCCCCCCAACTCCCCCAAAGAGAGCGAATCCAGTACGATTCTGTCAATCACGTATCAAGGACATTTGTTTATTCTATCCACCAAGCTTCATCCGGATTCCTCCGCTCCAACGTTTTTCCAAGATTTCCCCCTCCAACTCCCCGCTATGTCAAAAGATCTGGTCGAGATTTGAAATAAGAGCTCTGAGACATGAATTCCTTCTGAAAATCAAATTTCATTACGATCTGATCATCTATTCGTAAGATAAAAATACCCCAATTTTCATTTTTTCCAAGAATTCCGGTTTCCCCCTCCAACTCCCCTGAATGTCACAGGATCTGGTCGGAATTTGAAATTAGAACTTTAAAGCACAAGATCCTTCTAAATATCAAATTTCATTAAGGTCTGGTCACCCTTTCGTAAGTTACAAATACCTCAATTTTCAAAATTACCCCCCCCCCCCAATTCCACCGAAGAGAGCAGATCCGGTCCAGTTATGTCAGTCACGTATCTTAATCAGGTTTCTATTCTTCTCATCCAGTTTCATCCTGGTCTCACCGCTTTAAGTATTTTCTAAGATTTCCGGTCCCCCCAACTGCCCCCCCCCTCAATTACGCTTGATCCGGTTGAAGTTTAAAATAAGATATCTGAGTTACGATGTCCTTCTAAATATGAAGTTTCATGAAGATCCGATCACTCCTTCGTAAGTTAAAAATACGTCATTTTTTCTTATTTTTCAGAACTATCCCCCCCCCCTCCAATTGAGCGGATCCTTTCCAACTATGTAAATCACGTATACAAGACTTCTGCTTATTTTTCCAAACAAGTTTCATCCCGATCCCTCCAATCTAAGCGTTTTCCATCATTTTAGGTTTCCCCACCCCAAACTTCCCCCAATGTCACCATATCCGGTCAGGATTTACAATAAGAGCTTTGAGACACGATATCCTTCTAAATATCAAATTTCATGGAAATCGAATCACCCATTCGTAAGTTAAAAATACCTAATTTTTTTTAATTTTTCAGAATTAACCCCCCCCCCCCCAACTACCCCAAAGAGAGCGGATCCGTTCTGGTTATGTCAATCATGTATCTAAGACTCGGGTTTTTTCCCCCACCAAGTTTCATCCCGATCCCTCCACTCTAAGTGTTTTCCAAGTTTTAGGTTTCCCCCTTCCAGCTCCCCCCCCAATGTCACCAGATCCGGTCGGGTTTAAAATAAGAGCTCTGAGCTATGATATCCTTCTAAATATCAAATTTCATTGAGATCCGATCACCCGTTCGTAAGTTAAAAATAACTCATTTTTTTTTTATTTTTCAGAAATACCCCCCCCCCCCCCCAACTACCCCAAAAAGAGCGGATCCGTTCCGTTTATGTCAAGCACCTATCTAGGACTTGTGTTTATTTTCCCACCATGTTTCATCCCGATCCCTCCACTCTAAGTGTTTTCCAATTTTTTGGTTTCCCCCTCCCAACTGGCCGCCCCCGTCACCGGATCCGGTCGGGATTTAAAATAAGAGCTCTAAGACACTATACCCTTCTAAACATTAAATTTCACTGAGATCCGATCACCCGTTCGTAAGTTGAAAATGCCTAATTTTTTCTAATTTTTAAGAATTACTCCCCCCCCCCAACTACCCCAAAGAGAGCGAATCAGTTCCGATTATGTCAATCATGTATCTGGGACTTGCACTTATTTTTCCATCAAGTTTCATCCCTATCCCTCCATTCTAAGTGTTTTCCAAGATTTTAGGTTTCCCCCCCTCTAACTCCTCCCAATGTCATCAGATCTGGTCGGAAGTTAAAATAAGAGCTTTGAGACACAATATCATTCCAAACATCAAATTTCATTGAGATCCTATCACCCGCTCATAAGTTAAAAATACTTCATTTTGGCTATTTATTCCGAATTAACCGGCCCCCCACTCCCTCCCCCCAGATGGTCAATTAAATTTCTAATGTAATCTGGTCCGGTCCCTGATACGCTTGCCAAATTTCATCGTCCTAGCTTACCTGGAAGTACCTAAAGTAGCAAAACCGGGACTTTAGGTTTCCCCCTCCAACTCCCTCCAATGTCATCAGATCTGGTCGGGATTAAAATAAGAGCTCTGAGACACAATATCATTCCAAATATCAAATTTCATTAAGATCCAATTACCTGGTCATAAGTTAAAAATACTTCATTTTTTCTATTTTTTGCGAATTAACCGGCACCCCACTCCCTCCCAGATGGTCAAATCGTGAAAACGACTATTTCTAATTTAATCTAGTCCGGTCCCTGATACGCTTGCCAAATTTCATCGTCCTAGCTTACCTGGAAGTGCAAAAAGTAGCAAAACCGGGACCGACAGACAGACAGACCGACAGAATTGGCGATTGCTAACTGTCACTTGGTTAATACCAAGTGCCATAAAAACCTTACATTTTGTGTCCTAAAATTTATTTACAGCTTTACTTTACGGATTGAAGCGAAGGGCTGCATGTAAGTATACAACAGATTTCATGAATCTTGCTTGCTAGATATAATTTATGTTTTTTTTTCTGAATAATTTCCCCAGTTTTGTCCCAAGTTTTGTTTATTAAATTGTTACGACAGGTTCTTGATCCTATCCTTATGTTGGATTTCATATACTTTTTAGGTTTGTACTCCCATTGTCAATACTTTTTTTTGGCTCCATTGTCGCCACTGATGTTTCAACTGATGTTGCTCCAACTTCCTCCTATGATGGGCGTATTTTGTTCATAGCTAAAACAACAAGCACTTTTACAAGCTATGACCTGTATACAACAACAATTAATTTTGCTTCGGTAAATTATTGCTATAGTACATTGCATTACTTTGGAACAACAGGAGTTCCACTAGTAAGCACAGTTACTTTAGGTACTATTAATTTGGCTGCGACTACGCCATGCAGAAGAAGAAGATGGGCGATGGAAAGTCCAATTAAGTTAAACATGGTTTTGGGAAAGCAGGAAGTTTTTCCTTCAGCAATACCTGAGCTTAAGTAAGTGTTCACGTATTATTATCATATAGATTAATGGTGCCATTAATTACTAGATCATTTGCCACTAATCTAGACAATTGAATAATTTGTAAACGTAAGAGGACATTGGCATGAAATAATAAAGAAAGAATCATATTTGTTGTGTTCAGAATTAAACGTGACTAAACTCTTTTAAGGATAAAAGACTGAAAGATACATGAGCACATATTTAATTTTAAAGTGCCTGCCATAACACAATACAGAGATTAGAATCTCCAGATTATGGAAACCTGAATTAAATCCCTTCATAGGGGGAATAGTGTGTGGACCTAATTTTCACTCTTAGATTAATATTTGGGACGGGCCAGAAACATCAGAGCCCTCTAATCCTCAGTTTTACAAAATCCCCGGCTTGATTCTGTCCTAAGTTGATTCAGCGATCCTTGCATCCCTCATCCTTTCATGGTATACCCGGAGGAAACATTAAAGTGAAAAAAAAAAAAAAAAAAAAAAACAAAAAAAAACAAAAAAAAAAAAAAACAAAAATA